>NW_008650630.1:0-74295 GCF_000695815.1 Acanthisitta chloris
CTGGGAAATGTGGGCGGGGAGCGGCACGAACCATGCGGCCGCGCTCGCCGTCATCAGAAAAGGGCCTGCGAGAAACTCTGTGATCGAGGTGACCTTGGGGAAGGTGGGTCTGCACGGAGCCACTGTTGTTCCGTGCCAGCTGCAGCGCTGGTTGCCCTGCCCTGGGCTGCTCTGAGCCCCACAACGCTAGCATTATTATCTTGAAACATTGCTGGCTTTAGTTAATGGTTGTGTACAGAGCTCCCGATGTAACTGGTACCACAGCCAGGAAAATATCTCTCCATCATTCTCTTACTTGACCTCTGCTAGCACACAGTCCTTGTCGGGAATGGTCTGAAGAGTCTCCCTGGCAAGAAGCAGTTGTCCCAGGTTCATGGTTGTTGAATTGGCCCCTAAAAGGCAATGAATCTTAGACCAAGAAGTTGCCCTGTTGATGTTTCTGAGACCAGAGTGTCCCCTGGTACTCCTGGGAGAGCATGTTGCCTCTCAGTCCTGCAGGGTCATAGAACTGACACAGCTTCTCCACTGCTTTTCCAGTGAGGTGGATAGCAAAACAAAACCAAACCAAACAGAATAATGTTTACAGATAGCTGGGTTTTCAGGTGCCAGCCTGAGCTTTCAGTAAAGGAATCTTACTGAAAATGTTATTGACAGCTGTTTTGGGAAAGAGAGAAACTGAAGGAAGCTGATGCCTCATGAAAGCATCCGTCCCTGTTTCATTTATCTCCATAATAATCACTCGTATTTCCATAGTGACATCCATCTGTGGCTCTCAAGTTACTGATCAAATAGTAATGAAATACGTGCTTGCAGCTTCCATTGCAGGAATGGGGCCATAAACTTAACTGTATACTAACTGAGCCAACAACTCAAGACCCTCACCTGTCTAGATGAATCATAACAGTAAAGGTAGTCTTTGAGACAGAGGGATGTAGGCTGATGTTTACAGGAAGCAGGAAGCTGACAAATAGTTCAAGTAGTATATGCTTTTTTGTACAAGTATTAAATAAGGGAGTGATTTGCTTCTTAGATTTAAATCAGCTCTCTCCTCTCCTTCCATTATTGTCTGCTAACTTTGAATATTGTACTAGAGCATGAGTGCTGAATATCTACTCCTTCTACATGGTGGAATAAATTCAAAGAGATTATACTCCAGATATTTCTGTTATTTGTGCAATTTACTACAGAACTGTAACTGCATGTAACTGTAAGGGCCCAGCTAACTTTGTTTGCATCATAGTATTTAAAATGTAACTCGCTCCAAAGCAAAACAGCTGATAATTTTGAACAGGCAAAGGGTGGCTGGAGGTTATGGACTTTCTTTTTTGGCAGTTCTAAATAATTTTGGTTGATGAAGACAGCCTTATTTTATTTATGTGATGGAGATGTGGAATAGCCTAAATACTAACTGTGGTCTTCATGGAAGGACTTCATGGATGGTGGAAAACCAAATGCAGACATTTCATGGGTAGGAAAGCTCTTCAGATTGTGTAGTGGTAGACTGATCTGAACAGGTATTTTACATATAAAGGGGGAGACTTTGAAATATTACAAAAGTAAATATTGAAAAAAAACCCCAGAGTGTAGTTAAGCATTGTGGCTCTGCAACTGCAGTAAAGAGAGCAGGAATTCTGTTTCAGCAGTTTTCACTGCAAATGAATGCATCATTAGTAGTATATTAAAGAAGTCTCCTTCCAGCTCTTTAACCTAATTCCATCTGTCACTTCTCTGTAGTATAGATTGGATTTAAGCTCACTCAGCTCTTGCTGTGGCAAAATCCTCATCTTAGAATCCAAGTTTTATGGAGACAGGAGATGCTTTGGGCAGCCTAAATTTATGGACAGGCAAGTTAAGGGAGGGAAAAGAGCACTTCTTGAATCAGGAGCTGGTGTCTTTTAAAATGTTTCTTTCATTGCTCCTTTTTCTTGGATGTGGTTCACTACAGCATACTTCTATTTTTTATGTATATTTTTCCCTGGCACCCATTGTTTTTCTTCATTTTAGGAAAAGTCCTCTTTGATATCCTTTGTTTCTTAAGTAAATTATCTTGTCCTCTTTTTATGATGGGCAGGTGGTTTTGTTTTCAGTAGCTGGTTATTGTTGGACCCATTTCAGTTCAAGGAAAGAGACTGATGACTGGTTTTATTTCCTATTGCAGCATCACATGATGCTTTTGAAGAGTTGCATTTTTCTTGAGGAGAATTTTGCTTTAGCAGGGATGATGTCTGAATATAATTCTTAGTTAATTGCATCCCTTAATACCATTTGCAGAATTAAAGCTGCCAATTTTCTTATATGAGAATCAAGAAAATGGTCTTGAGCTATGCTAATAATCTGTGCTGTTAAATGAATTTTATGTTTCAAGGTTGGTATGATTACAGAAATGTAATTAACTTTTGATTTTTATTAAAAAAGGGTTAGGTCATAGCCATAAATCATTGATAGAGAATATGGTCAGTTTCTCTTTGTGTTTGTGTAATATGTATATTGGCATAATGTTTGCACCAAAGAGCAGGTTAGATAGGAAAATAGTAGGACATCATTGACCAAGTGTTTTATGTGTCAAATAAAAATGAGAAACTGGCTGCATCTCACATAGGCATCTCAGTCCAAACCTACATTCCTTGACTTGCATGTATTTGTGAGCTGTTGGGCCAACTTTTGTCATTTTATTGTGAATCTTGGAACATTTGAAGAAAAGTTTGCAGTATTCAAACAAAAGTAACTGCCTTGTAGGAGTAAGGAGATAATATTCCATGATTTAAGGAGTAGAGGATGTTGGACTAACTGACTGCAGAACTCTGTTTGGCTTTCCAATCTATCATATATTTCCAATATTTTTTATAGCTCTTGGTCTTATGGTCAAGCTATCAAAATAATGCTAATTTCTTATTGAAGAGCAAAGGGCAACCTAACTAGGTTATGATGGCTGACAAACTAGCAAGTTTCAGTTTGCTTTTATCTTTGCAAGCTTAAGATTTTAAATTTATAATATTTGTGTTGGGGAGGGGGAGGAGAGATTCATCATCAGCAGCTGCTTCTTTTGTCGATTTTAGTTTTAGTTTATGCAGTTCCTTTATTTGTGTGTCTTCAAGGTCAAGCTTCTAGTTATGTGCTAATATTTTTTTTATTTTTGGTGCTTTTTTTATATCGTGATGCTTTCCCGTCTCATGACACTTATAGTATTATGTAATTAGAGGTGTGCATGAAGAGCATTTGCTGATAAAGAATGAGTAAGTGTTTCCAAAAGGATATTAACTAGGGCACTGAACTGGGGCACTTATGAAAGTTCCCAAAAATGAAGGAGGAAAAGGATGGAGTCTTAGCACAATAAACTCTTTTCATTTATGACTGTAAGCATTAAGATCATAAGAAATGGAATTATTGTTATTTCATAAAATCAGGAAGCACTAGAGAACAAATTTAAACCCTTTTTTAAAAAAGCTGCTGTTACATTTTCTTTCAACTTGGTGTCATGGTTATTGAATGTGAAGTATTTAATGCATTTCAGTTCCACTAAACAAGAAGGCAGTGCTCTGAATAATAGTATAAAATTGGCTAATAACATTAAACTATAGAAAACTTGTACTGTTAAGTCAGCTATCAACAAACTGCAGGATGCCCAAACATTGTAGAGGTTGGAGTATTTGAGAATAGGTGGATTTGACATTCTTTGCACATGATTACTATGAAAGATAAACACAAAATCAAATTCCACATGAAACAATCAAAGCATAAAGTTCTGCAGACTGGAGTTGTCAAAATGTGCAAGACTGTATAAACAGGGTTTGCTTTCTTTCAGTATGAACATTTGTACCCCCCAAAAGAACACTTTCCAGTTGTTTTGACAGCAAGCTTGGTAGTTATTTCCCTTTTATCTCTCTTCAAGGTTTTCCAGTGGAAGACTCAGCTGTATGTGATGATCAAGGTGCTGTGAGGACATTCAGAAAGCATGTTACACAGAAGACAGCTCAGAACAACTATATTTCACAGCTTTAAAAAATATATTTCTTAAAGTTCTGGTCCTGTAGAGGAGCTCATCTTCCAACACCTGCTAGCAAGTCACTGCTGCAGCTTCAGGCATGACCATTGTGTAGTGCCCTTCCATCATGTGGCCTGTGTTAGCAAATTGTTGGCAGCACTCCCAAGTTTGGCACCTAAGAATAGCACATATAACAAAGAGTTGTAATGGTGTTCAAAACCTGTTTGGCATCAAAGAACTTGAGTCATTTGCTGTCGCTTGCAGTGGGGGTGATGACAATGCAATGATGTATGTTGCCTTCTGAGTGCTTTGCAGTTTTGCTAATAGAAATTAGTAAAATCAGTCACAAAACAGCAGTACATCATCCCAAAAGAATTTTTTTTTTTTCACAGAAATCAATTAATTAGAGTTTTAGCATTCATGCTGGATGCTCAACACTTAGATACTCCTGCAGTCTATGGTAGAAGCAAAAAAGAGACAAAGAGAGATGAAATCTCAGTTTGTGTCTTGTATTAGTTTCAAACTCATAGTGTCATCTTCAGATTTGTACCTCTTAGTGCTTGTTCTCTGAAACCAAGAAATACCAAGAACAAATATGTATTTCAAAATACCAAAAACGTGAAAAAAACAAACCGAAAACAATTTACTAGTTCTGTGCTGACAAAAATGGCAAAAGCATACATGAAAAATGCATATTTGATTTTTAAAAACATAAACAGTTCCTATTGCAATGTATTTTATTGTTACTGCAGATAGAGAAATGCACTCACATTTTCAGCATATGCTTTTGAAATCCATTATATCAGAGTGGTTTTATTGAATGCTGGAAATAAAATGCTTTGTGGCATTCTTTTCAAATATCTGGGATAATGCTAAAAATATTTAGTGGTGAAGGTTAGAATTTTTGAAGTGACACAAGACTGTACTCAAACTACCAGCTATAACAACTTGGCTTCTGAGAGACATAGCTACTTTTCTCTGCTGGCCTTATTGAGAGATTGAAATTTGAAACCTTAAAATGTAGGATGTTTCAACAGTTTGCCATGCTGTTGAATTAAAATGCCATAGGAGTTGTGATTACTAAACTGAGCTCCTGTAGTTTGCATTCTTAATATGGTCCTCAGGGCAGGTTCACAAAAGAAAGAAAAAGAGAACAACTTAATGATGCAAATCAGGTCCCCATAGTAATGCAGGTTTCTGATTTCTTAACAACTGGAATTTTATGTGCAAAATTCCTTGACAATTTTGCCTTTTCTGGGTATACTTTCCACTGAAAGAACATTTTCGAGATTTTTAACTCCTTTTGCAAGGTAATCTGGGGACAGACTTGGGTCTGAATCTGGGTACTGCACCTTGTTTTCTCAGGAGTCCCTCCTGCTGATAAGAGAAATGAAAATTGGTGAGATATAAACAGCAAACTGGAATTGAAGACTGGTTTCAAAGGCAGAAAAAAGTGTGCCTAGAACAGAGACTCAAGCTAGCTGAGCAGGCAGTTGCATCAGAGAACAGAATAGACTATGGAGTGAAATTGGTACTGGAAACCAAAGGCAACGGACTTACCATCCTGTTACCAGCCCCTTTATAGGATGTACATCTTTATAATCATTTGTACATAATATTAAACTAAGGGATTCCTTTCTGTGCTGAGGAACTTGTAAGATCTCTACTTACTGTATCATACAGGGATCTTAACTCCCTGTCTTCCACACTAGGTAGCATCTTTCGCTTCTCACCAACACTACAAAAGGCAAATCAGGGGACTCAGTAGCCCATGATTAGAAACTACAACATCAAGGAGTGAAAAAAGCTTGTGTATTTTTTGACCTCTGGGTTGTATATTTAAGGAAAATAGGTAGAAAAGAATATGCCATAATAGCCTGTATTTACAAAGCATGAAGTATACTTTGTATTTGTGAAGAATAAGTAAAATAGAGATCCTGTTTTCTTGTTCATGTGCAGATGTAATTATGTTGGGTAGAGGCATAAGGTAGTTTTTTGTTTTCATGTTTTTCTGATGTAGTTATCCAAAAAGAGATGTTTTGATGTAGTTATGCTGAATATGGGGGTGCATTATTTCAGTTTAGCTTATTTCCTCATTCATACAGAACAACACTATAGCATTATGAGCATCAGTCATGGCCTGTGGTCTGTTTCAATTTTAGCTATATTAGAATAATGAAAGGGGTTTATAAGCAAAGCTAATGAATGTAAGGACCAGGGTCACATGAGGCAGAAATCCAGAAAAGACATTTGTAACTGACACCTAAAAGTACTGTGGTGTTTTCTCTCAGTCACTTAGTATGACTTGTTGCTTGATTGGCATTTCCTCTGTTTCTGTGAGTCCAGGTCCACACTTGAGCTCCATTCCTCTGGTGCAGTTCCACTAGGTTGAAAGGGGCTATTCATGGTGTGCACGCAATAATGGCTGAAGAGACTCCTTCTCAAGACTCAACTGGTGTTTTGGATCACTTTCTTTGACCTGCCTGATTAGGTTAAATGGAAATTATTTCTTGTAATGATTGCCAAAATTATTTCCTTGTTTCCAAATAAATGCTTTAATGTACCCATCTTCTCTGCCCTTCTCAACTTTGTTGAGATTTATCCTTCTGCCCATTTATTAGAATAAAAAAACTCAAGGTAAAGTTGCAAGTTACTGTTCTGCTCTGCTCATCCTATTGGCATACTGGGTTTTCTCCACTAAAAGTGGAAACTGTCAGAGAAATGCTCACTTGTAGGACAGCTTTTATATGGCACAGATGATGCTCCTCCATAGTAACCAGTATTTATGTTTTGCCCTGCTATTTTTGTATTTAGAGTTACAAATGTTTACATTCTTTATCCTTCTGTTTTTTAATTCTGCCTTTCAGGTGTCATTATTAGGGTGCAGAAAAATTGTAGCCTTAGAAGAATGACAAATGTAGATGGTAAAAACAGTAGAAGGGAGACAGACATTAACATAAGGAAACAGTTTGAGGAATTTCACAGGGGCTTATATCTTCAAGCTAGCAGAAGGGGAATGACGTATTATATTTCAGTCAGAGTGAGTTTTAGTTGTCTTCAGATTTGTAAAAATTTTGTTGTTGTTTTTGAGAAAGGAATATAGAGAGTGTTGGCCTTTGCTTTTGATTTCTGTATGCTAATTGTTTGCCATAGCAAGGTTTTTGTTGTTGAAATATAGTTGTGTTGTAATAGGATACAAAAGCCTGTCCTTTCCACAATTAAAATAGATTCTTCTTCTGAATGGAATAGCATAGAGAGGTCTTAATGAAACAAGATGTTTTTGCTTAACTAGGTAATGAACTTGCACTTCTGGATCTACCTTAGCATTGCTGAAATATTGTATACATAAAATCGTATTGTTCTCAATGCAAATATATTTTAGCTATGAGGCCTTGAACTTTTTTTCTTGTATCTATTTTCTGAAAAATTGGCAAAGTTGTTGTAGTTCACATATCCAAGCTTACTTTGAAAATATTTTACTTAAATTGCTAGGTTCATTGCACTGAATGATATGTTTTATTGAGGATCCAGGATATGTTTTTAATAAGGTAGTTAAAAATTTTTTCCTTACTATTTTTTTTTATTTCCCCCATTTACCAGTTTTTTCCCCAGATATATTAAAACAACAATCTTTTTTATGCAGGACTATAGTCTTGAGATACCTAAATTAGTCACTTCAATTAGGATCTCTAATGTCTGTGTTACTGGGTCCTGGGCAGGTAGGTTGTTATCTCCTAATAACTGAAGCTTAAATCCTACTTTTAAATCAATTCTCTCTACTAACTAACATGCACTGGATGAAACCAGAAGTTATAACTGCATGCTGAACAGCCTGTTTTGTAAGTACTTTGAACAGCAGTTATAGTTCAGAGAATAAGCAGAGAATCTTGCGTTCTGATGTAGTCTCAGGGAAGCATATACTTGCTTATTACAGCAGCTGAATATATATAAGTGAGTAGATAGTTTTCTAGTAGAAATAGCTGTCTGTATATATACAAATACACAAGGTGATACAAAAATAAGAAATATGCAACATGGTGCATACTAGGAGGTGCAGTGAGGAAATGAAGAAAGCACTGGAGGAGACAGTGAGGGTATATTGCTTTGATGTTTTGGGAAGTTCTAGTGTTGCAGCATGGCATTTACAGCCTATATTAATCTGGTGTGAATACCATATATACGTATGTATGTATTTTCCTTATGATCCTTTTGCCCCTTCAGAGCAGTTCTATGACCAGGTGCATAGAAGGAGTAGTGGATACTGATGGATAAAAAAAGGAGTGTTTCATACAAAGAGGACAGTGTGAAAGAAAGCATGGGACTGGAGGGGAACCTGCATGGTGGCAGTACAGGAGTGTGAGGAGATGTAGAATTTGGACCCACTGTGAAAACAACTGGATCGGATGGTTGGTGAAGACTTCACTTTTGTTACTTTTGCTTGGCCTATGAACTGTCAGAACAAAGCAGGTAATTCTTTATTCAGCATTTAATAGTAAATGTAGCCCCCTAAAGAATGAAGGACTTCTGTAATCAAGGAAGGTTTTATTCATCCAGCCAAGGCAGAGCTGATTCTGTTTTCCTGTGCCAAATGGCTGAGGTTGTTTGTTTCACAGCTATTTGCGCTGATCCAAGGGGGAGTTTGAACTGTTTGGTCAATCCCTGCTGCATTCATTAACTTAGTGTGATTGGGTTTTTTACCCCATTGAGAAGGGAATGGTTTTTGTGTTCCTAAAAGATTGGACCCGAATTATTTAACCAAGCCCTACTGAGTGCAGAACCTTTTGTATTTGGTTGAACTTGTACTCCCAGGCTCATTTTCATCTGCTCCTGTGCCCTTGACAGAGAGAATTCCTGTTCATTTCTTTGTTTGGTAGAATTGTTTATCTGGGCCCTAGTGAGGATAGAAAAGGGCTGCATACTTTCTGCTGTCTATTTCTGCTGCAAACACAAGAGACTATTGCTTATCGTAAAGAGAGAAGAGCCTATCCAAGATGTTTTTGATTATACTTTTTCCCTTCAGAGAACTGGTAATTTCCTGTCTTCAGGGTGTTGCACTGATTCTTCAGCAGTGAGAAGACAAGGTCTTGAAGGTAAAGGAAGAAGGAAGGGTAAAAGCTGTCAGGCTGCTAGGCTTTAATTCTCAGGCAGTCCAACAATGCACTGACTCATTTTCTGCCCTGCTTTTGAGGAAAGCCATAGCAGCATGAGCTGCCTAAAAAAACCCACTGTGCCTCAAAGTGGAGGATATGCACAGTGCTGTTGAAACACTGGATTTAATTACAATCCTAAAACGCAGCAGCGTAAGTATTAAAGTAGATTGAGCAGTTCTGTTCTGGACATTGGGCTGACTTTTGAGAGATTTGTGTTACTGCTAGGGTTGCCATCTTTAAATTGACCTCGTGCACAAAATAGCTGCTGTAGAGCTATAGTGAAACTGTACATTGATCTGCATCTTTTACCTTTGGCAACTGAAAGTGTTGTATTTGTCTCAAATAGACATATCCAGGGTGGCCAATGAGTTCAGAGGGTGAGGAAGACAAGTGAGCTGTAAGGTAAAGGTGCTGCTGTTGCAGTATTCAGGCCTGCTGGGAGTTGCATAAAATGTATCTGTCTCCCAAGGAGCCTCAATTGGCAGGATTTGTATGGATTTCTGCCCATAAAAATAAACCTGCTTTACCCTTGTAGGCACCACAGCCAAGAGTTGATCCCTCTGGGATGAAAGCTGCCAGTGCAGCTGACCCTCTAGGCAAAGTAGAAAGACATTATACTACACCCTTTAATCACTATGGGTTATCTCTCCTCCTTGTCTTTAAACAAAATTACTTCATCGATTGCTGAATATTTTTATCACTATGTTTATATGTTGAAGTAGTATATACCCAAGTACAACTGTCACTATAACCTACTCCTACACTTATTGCTTACTTGTTTTTAATACCTCTCTTAATCATGGTCCAAAGCAAGATGAAAACCTGAGTCTACCTCCAACAAATTAACACATATTTAGCAATTTATATATCTGTACATAAATCATAAACTTTCAAGGTAGAGAACATTTTCTTACAGGTGGGAAACATAGATTTTGCTTAACATAATAATTGTGCAATGACAAAGATTGACTAAGTTAAAGGTACGAGTTACAGGCTTTCACAAGATGTATACCATTAAAAATTAAGATGCCAGTAAAGGCAGTAGTACCACTGCATTGAAACTTGTTTTGCTTTTCACTTGTATTTTGCAATGTCCTCATAGCATCCTCTCCCCTCTGAAGAACAACCCTTTAGTTTCTAATACTCAGTAAGTCTCATGTACACACTCAGTTTTACTGAATAAGGATCACATACATTATCTGATCTGACTACAAAATGATATTTTTCCACTCTAAAAAATGCATTTTTCCACAAGTACTTTATGAAAGACAAAGAAACAGATGCAGTGTATGTATACAATCTGAGTAAAACACCAATATTAGTCATTTATTAGCAACTTGAACATATTTGATCTTCATGAACTACTGTAGTGTTTTAAAAACTTAAGAATGTTAATGGCCAAGTTATACTAATTTCTTTAAGGAATTAAGTGATATTCAAGTAATCACAGCTAAACTCTGCCCTCATAGAGTAGCCTTAAAAATTACTTTTAAGGTATTGCTTGACTTTGGGTGTGATTACATGTATATTCTTATAGATACATTTAAATACAAGATAGTGACAACAACTGAAGGGATATCAAGGAGCCAGGGAAGCCTGAAGTATCAGTTTTGTGGTGAACAAGTCATTTATGGAGTAGTTTTTCCTTACCTTGGACTTTGTATGCTGGCATGTTTTTCAGTTGCTAGAGCTGTTAGAGCAAGGAGGGTGAGGCCACCAGCCTTTGAAGTTGGGAGAGTAGGGAGGAAGAGTGGAGGGAGGGCAGTGAGGGTTCCGTGGAGCAGGCTGAAGTGGTGTCTGCCATTGGAGAGGACTCGCAGACTAAGGAACTGGTGGGGGTGCATGTGTTTTCATTACAATACCATTGCAAAAGTGTTAATGCACAGCTAGTGAGAAAGAAACTTGGTAATTCTCTTTAACTTGTGTGTTTGCTACTTGTGCACAGGAGCTTTTTAAACCCCTCAGTGCATCTGGCTCATTCAGAAGGGTGGCAAACGAGAGGAGAGACTTACTGCTGTTTTGGAGACCAGCAGGAAAATCCGTGTTTCACATTGTCCAGGTACAGCAGGTCTGGTCCTGCTGTTCTCCATTCATAGTTCCTTATGGTTTCTCCATTACTCCTTACTATCCCTTGAGTCTAACCACTGAAAAAGAATGCTTACACAGAAACAGACAAGAAACAGCCCAAAGGCTTTCCTGTTGGGCAACGTGATGTGCAACATACCTGTCAGATTTGCATTTCCTTCATACCTAACACACTCAAACTTGTGCACTGTCACACCCTATGGCATGTCTTATTACTCAAGCTCTTGTGTCTCTGCAGTTATCTAAGCCAACAGAACTTCAGATCTGCATGATAATACTTTTCAAATAATTCACAGTTTTAAAATAATCTCTTTTTTTTTTTTTTTTCCTCTGCAAATGGATCTGCTATAGAAATCTTGAGCTTATTCAAAAAGACTTGGCAGTATCTTGGGCAAACAGTTACTCTTTTGGTAGGTTTTGAACAGTCCCTGATGCATATTCAGTATCTACATCATCAGAGACAACCCTAGATATTTTATTGCCTGAAAAAAAAATATTGTGCTGCCTCTATTCCACATTTGGAAGCAATGGTATTTTATACCAGGTACTTTTATAGAATTGTAGAATACCATATGCTCAGATATTGTGAAATACAGTTGCACAAAATTCCAGAAAATTATGAGAGAAGTATTTATGCCTCATAAAGATTATTGTCTTATTAGCAATTTAATCAGTACAGTCACAAATTGGCTCTAAAAATGCTGCCTCCCCAATTCTACAGCTCTGGGCAACTGTCCAGCCTTTACATAAGGTAAGCTGCCCTCTTTGTTGTTCTGTAAGGCATTGAACCTTGTTTCAAGTTTTAATTGGATAATTTAGGCAGTAACTTAGTGGAGTAAATTGTGAATAAAAACTGCATATATGAAATTTGTCACTTGGTCAAACAAGATAGAAATTTGCTTTCTTATGCTTTTGTTGCATTAGACCTGAATTTCAAAAAGGTAGTTTTAGTTGTCTATGATATGTACATAAAGCATGAGATGTTTTATCTGCTCTTTCTATAAGTTTTCCTCTATGCAGCCATGATATACACCAAAATGTTTGTGATGCAACATTCTTGAGTTGCACATTTTACAAACACAGTGACAAAATATGGGTATTGCAGCACATGCTTTTCAGAGAGTCATTACTCAGCTAGACCGAATGTATTTTTCTCAGCAATAAAAAGGGGATTGCAAAATTTCTGATTTCAACATTATTCTGTTAAGCTATGGATCTGTTTCAAGGAAGATGTAAAGAACATTTTTAGAATCCAGAACTTATATTTTTCCCTTTCTTATTTTGTAAGAGCTAAATAAGCTAACGGGATAACCCATGTGTTACCTACCCCAAAACACAATTTAAAAGCATTGAACTGGAAGAGGGAACTAGGTGATTATTTTCAGTCCAGTGCAATATGAAGTAAGTGTATGATGAACAAGAGGGCTGGGTTCATCCAAATACAGGGTCAGTAGCATATGTATTTATAACTGAGCAAATTATCTAGATGTGCATTATATAATCGAGAGATTAAAGCACTTTTAGGTCACGTATCGTTTCGTTGTAACTGAGGCACTTGTAGTTCACTTATCATTTCATTATAGCTTAGATGTCTAAAACAGGTCAGTGAGATGCCCCAGAACTTAATTTCTGTCCATTGACTATAGGTGGAACCTAGGTATCCAGGTCAGATGCAGATGTCAGCACTGTCAGTGTCAAAATCTGGTTGTGATGAATCCCTCCCTTAAATCAGAAAAAGTCACAAATTGTGTGTGCCTAAGCCAAAGAATGTCCTGCAGAGATGTATTGTAGGCTTAAATCTTCTCTAAAATGTGAAAAGCTATATACTAATAGGAGAAGCAGGAGTAAGGGATATTGCCACTCAGTATTTGAAGTCTTGCAGGAGTTTAGGCCAAAAGAAAATACTAAAATTCACACCAATAGAAAAGAGTTTGTGACCAAACGTCCATTATCAGAACGAATCACTATATAGCTTTAGATACTATTGCCACTGTTAATGTAGAGCATTCTTTCAAGAAGACCAACATCCTTGGATTGTGAGTGAAGGAAAAATTGTGCTGCAATATTAACAGTATCACTTGACTATGTGCAAAAGTGATTTTGTCTTTTAAAGGATCTATTAATAAACAGACATTGTACTGAAACACATTGGTGGGTAGCAAACCTGAGCTGAAGTTCAGATCGGCATCCAGACTAAATGGTTATAAATGAGCTTACTTCAGTTTTAACAGTTTAATCTCATGATTGCAAAAGAAAATCTCAGTCTCCTTCTGGTGTCTGGCTCTCTTCTAGGGTGAAATGGTTACACTTAATATGTGCCTATGTGTGAGTGGGTAGCAAGGTGCAGTAAACTGGCTACCTCTAGGCACCTTTCTCAGAGGAGCTCTTGAGTAGCTGGATTCATATTATATGTAAAACTCCACTGCCATTATTATTCATAAAATGCACTGCCAGATTAGTCTCATATGGTGAGTTGAGTAATAGCTCTCTTGGTATCGATACCTTTTTATAGACAATGGTCCAAGACAGTATTAAATTTTATTTTTGTCAAATTCAAGCTGACAGTGAACTGCAGGCCATCTGCCTGCCACTGGTGTGCCCTCTGTCAATTAGCTCTGTCACTCAGAAGCACACTTAAGCATTCGTTCTGACCTTCTACCTCCTGCTCAGTTCCCTGAATTTAGCTCAGCCTTGGTGTAGGCACAGATTTTAGCCCTTCTCATTGATCTCTGAAGTGGGTGGACAAAAGGCAGTGATGGTCCCCCACTGTGCTGCCAAGTAGGTGATGTGCTGAGCTGTCCTTGCTCATGTGGACCATGTGGTCAGCATCCCGAGAGGACAGCTGTGGGCTGACCATCTAGGACATTGCAGTGTTACCTATTAATAATCTCTCTGTCTGTGGCTGTTTCTCACAAATGCAGAAATTTTGAGGCCAGAGATGATTTTCTCCTCCCTTGCCTGGGGCAGGATGGGGATCCTCTGGAAGGAAGGGCTGCCACTGAAGGGCACAGTGGGGGGAGCAGCTTTGCTGACACAAGTAAGAGGCTGTACTCAGGACTAAACACAAGTTGTCTAGCAGAGGGTGTCCAGCAATAACAATACCTCTCTTCCTACTACTCTCCAATAATAGGAAATGTGGTATTGTTGTCACCATAGGGTCTCCGTCAGAGTCCAGCAACCCATTTTTAGTTTCTTTGTTGTCCTCTTTTTATGTGCTCGTGTCAGCACACACATTCCCTTCCTGCCCTTGTCATCAGTGCTAAGATGAACAGCTCTTGCAGGTAGTCCTCCCTGCAGTTTGGCATTAGAGGCCAACCTATCACTGTCATGCATTATCTCCAGTATATTTCATCCTTCCTGTGGGAACTGTTTCAGATTCAAATTAAAGTTTTAGACAGTACAGAGAGCAACTAAATGATGTACTTTCTCATTATTAGCCTGGTCTTTTTCTTTAAGCAACTCTCCTATTGGGTGAGTTCTAGATCGTGTCTCACTTTTCATGAGCTTGTCACATATCTTAGAAATGCAGGTTGTCATCAGTGTCGTCATTTTCAGATAAATCAAGAAATTCATTACTAGAATTGCTTCTTTCACTGTGAACAGGTGGGCAGTGAAAGTAACAGCAGTTTGCTCATAAAACCTGTCCCAGAGACTGCCTAAAATTCCCAAACAAAGCACTTCTAAGAGATTTGAGGCTTTAATACCAGTTAGGCAGTGAATATCTAGGACAAGAACAAAGCTGCTTTTTTTTTTTCCAGCCTGAGTCATCAGAATTTTTTTCCTCTGGCCTTGCAGTTTCATCCCTTCCAGCATTTCTTGGGTCAAGGCAAGTATGGTGTGTGAGGCTGATGAAAAATAACAGTTGTGAGGACACATACATACACCATTTTGTTTGCTTTTCCAACAAAAGAGTTAGGGTCATTATTGCAATTAAAAAGGAAAGGCTTTTGATGTGAACATGGAAAAACATTTTACTCAGAATTCTTGAGTGAAGGCATGATCTGGTCTAAGGTACAACCTGCCTTCTGTGTATGCATTTATTTTATCATCAGTTTTTCAGATGATTCACTTGTTTTTTCTATACAACAATGGTGAGTTTTGTAAAGTTTAAGAAATAACAGAAAATAATTTTTTTGGAGCTCTGCAGAAAATTCTACATTATCTTCAGCAAAAAACAGCTTTTTGAATAGTGTAGTGGCTAGCATTGCTTATTAATGCAAAGTTTCTAATTACTCAATAAAGCCCTAATGCAGTATTTTATACTATGGCTATTAATGGAGCAGTCTAAAATAGTCTAAGTTAATTGCATGTTTACTGTTAATTGTTGGACAATTTTGTTCAAATGAGAATAAAATTGGACTTTTGCAATGTTAGCTGCATTGACTGCCTCTAATTTTGATTTTAAGCTTTTACTGATGATCTTTAGAGCATTTTTATTACATTTTTAATTTGTTGAGCAAAATGATGCTATGCTGATCTTAACTTACTGTATGTCTTAAAAGTCAGGTTCACAAGCAGCATCACCATACATGCTGGACTCCTGTAGCAGTAGGCACAGACTATGCTCAAATGTCTCCAGATATTAGCATTCATTTTAAAGGCTATAGCATCAAATACACTTTTGAACGTGCACCGAGGATGATAAGGAAAAATCCTGCACATCAGACAAAGAAGCTGTGAAAGAAAACCTAAACAGATGATGTAATCTTCACAAACCAAGGATGCACTTATGTGGGATTGTGTTCTGAATGTTGAGCTTCACCATAACCTCAGTAATTTGAGATGCTTGTTGGTTTAGCAATTGGTCACACAAAATAAACCATCCAAACATCATGTGTGATCATTGGCCAATCAGGTCTCCAAAGAGTCTTTAAATGTTCAAACTGAACAAAGGCTCTGTATCTATCAAGTTCTGATTATTGTCTTGGACAGCAGCTCTTTGCCAGGTAATGTGCTGTTTTTCTATATCCTTTTAACTTTATTTAGTGGCAAAAGGTACTTTCAGATTACTGTGGTAATCCATGCAAAACTAATTGACTAATTAAATTCAAGACAATTCAATGCACCAGTGCATGTTGCACAATATTTGCTGTTGGCTTTTTAATGATTATCTAACATGTATTGACAAAAGAGTGTGAAGCACTTTAAAGAAGAAATATTCTTATACTCTGTCTACTCCTAAGAATTTTAACAAGGATTAATGACTGAATGGTGACAATTCCCAGTCTTGCCAGGCTTTATAGATTTGATGGACATTTTTTGTTCAGATATGTTGCCAACATTTCTGAGAAAATAAAGACTTCAAAGATGAGTCTTCTAAAGAGGAACTTTAAAGAAAGGGAAGCATCAGTGTAGCTCAGGTCAGATAGGAAGAATTAATCCCATGTGTTTTGAAGTAACACATAATTTATAAATGCAACATCAGTTTTACTTCTAAGACAAATCTTCATGGTAAACATCTTATTTTCATAAGGATTTGGGAGGGTAGCAATAACATAATCCCCTGCATGAAAACCAAACAATGGAGTGAAGGCTATTCAGCCTTGCTGATCACTTACACAGACAGTTCTGCAGCACCAGAGTATTTTATCATAAAGGATGAGGGGTTGCTTTGAAGCGAACATTGTGAGGTTGTATTTTACTGATGCAAGTAACTGTTTTAGTCTGCAACCTCAGAATTCAATGTCCTATGCCTTGTTTCAGCTGTAGGCACTTAAAAATTGTTAGATTCCTTAGAAGCAAGTGAAAAACTAATTTCCAATTCTGTTTTTTTTCATATATAACCCCTCTAAAATCTCCAGCCAACCTAAATAGTTTTGCCAATAGTTAGTTCACTAGCAGTCTTACAATAACCGGATTATGCATAATTTTGGAGAAGAGTTTGCTGAGGTTTTTTTCTGGAGATAATGTGATGATTTTTGGTGCTGTTTTTGTCATCCCTGTTATCAAAGTTTAAAGCCTCAAGGTCTGATTCTTTGTTTACTGAGCTCAAAACTGAGTGCAAAGTTGTCTTTGATTTCACCAGAGTAGGCTGATGGCTTAGTGTTGGCTGTCATCTTCACAACTCTTCTGACGTCAGAAGCACTGTAGGGACACAGTAAGGCTGTGGACTTAAGTGGGTCAAACTAAAAAATAAGAAGACAATACTTCTCAATGGTGACAGTTTTCACACTTATTTCCAATGGATATTTTATACCTTTATATTTTTTCATTTGTATTTGCTCATATGATTATCAATAAATCTACATGAACTATTGTTCATAAATTGTTTCTAAAAATAAAATATTGGGGAACTCAAAAAATAAGTAATATTTTGTTTTTCACCAGTGTCTCAGACCTCAGTGTATATTCACAAAGTCCCACTCTCATGTAGAACTGATGTATTGTAACTCTCCAACACCAAAAACATTCACTTGCCTGCTAGAAAAACAGGAGATAACAGAAAGGTGCACCTACATGGTAATGGTAGAGAGGTCCCCAAGTCCTTACCTAAAGGAGTCATGTTTGAACAAATGATTTTTTGTGATGCTGCATGCAACCTTAGTGAGGTTCCAGTATGAGGAAAGTTCCTTTTGCTTTGACTTACCTCCTAAAAATCTGGGGTTTTTTCTGATTGTCACACAGAATTGATATAGCAGTACAACTCCCTATCCCCTGAAACAGCTAGAAGAAGGAAAGAAATTGCAGGGGGTGGTGGGGAGGGTGTGTTGGGAGTGTGGAACCCAAAGCAGCCCATTTCTTCTCCCCAAAGTCACAGGGAAAGGAAGAGATGTGCTTGACTCACATGAAAGAAGTAAGCAGGAGAGTGAAAGATGTATAGTTACAGACATTATAAAACAATCACTGCATGATGTTTAAACATTGCTTTATGGTGTTTCCATTGAGATATTCCATTAGTATGTGATGATACTGAATCATGGTTATACTTCACTGAGACCTCTTGCCATGACTGCATACTTTTCTGATTTTTTTACACCTTTGGAAACGAGAGGGAAAGTTTTTAAAGAGCATAACCAGAATAGAAGCCACAAAATTGTAATGCTGCTTAGAAATGGGCAAGCTTTTCAACACAGTTTTATTTTGTTTTGTCAATATTATTTTACTCAAGTTAGAAATGCAGCTTTAGATATAGTCTTGTGGAGAATGTGAAAGAATGCCTTTAAACAGTGTCCCTGGGTAGTTCATATGTGTTGACAAAAGTGGGTTTTTTTTTTGTAATGCCTTTTTTCCACTTCCATAAGCATAGCTTGTCTACAGCAACTAATTTGAGAAATAATGCTTTCAGTTAGAGAGAGGGATTGAAACAAGAAAAGTGCTTCTTTGCTGGTAAAGATCTCAACATCTGTACAGCATCTCTGTTCAGCTGGCAGTGTTTCTCCCAGATCTAACTCCTGCATGCTCAGATGGTAAGTTTTTACAGCAGGGAGAAGTGCCATCTGGTGATTCAAAACAATACAAGACTGATGGAATCAATTTCTTGTAGATGACAAATGGAAGTGGTCATCAACCTCAAATAAAATTACCATATGTGATGTCTGGTCCTGAATAGCCTGAAAACTGACAAAACACTCAACTATGTCCATCGTCAGATTTCCATTTAAAATTCTATTTTGTTTTACTGCAGCAAATTAATATATGTTTAGTGACAGTAGATCATAATTAATGCATTTCAGTTATCACAAAAATGTCAGTGTATATGATATCTGCTGATATAGAATCTCTATGCCATATATACACCCATAATATGAATTATAAAAACTTATGTATATTGTCTTCGGCCTTTTATGTTAGATTTTGAGCTCTGATACACGATTTATCATTTACATGACTATTATAGCAGATGTGTGTAAAGCAGTAAAATAATATCTGATGTATGAAGAAACTGGAAAAAATAATAGTTTAGAACAATAATTCTAACTGATTTAATACTAAGTTAAAAAAATTGACATTTGATAAGCTGATGATACACTGTAGGCCTCAAATTTAAGAACAGACCATGAAAAAGGAAAAGGCTGCAGCAGAAGAGAAAACATTAAACCAGCAATATTTTATTCAGCAAGTTCAACTCCTTTTTCTGAGTAGAATTGTATCATATTAATGTTCTGGTTTGTGGTGAAGATGAATTAGTAGCTAAGAGAGTAGGATAAACTCAATTCTAGCTCACTGCATTTGTTTAAAGGCTTACATTTGAAAAACTTTAGTCTGAATATTAATTTTGTTTGTATGAGTACTCAGAGTATCGAGTTGCTTTTTTTGTAGAGCATATTATGCAAAGTTACGGGTCTTTTTCATCAAGACCCTCTCTAAGAGGCTCATCAGAGTGAAATATAATGCTGTAGGGTCTAGTAAGAATATGCACAAGGGCTAAAATGCTGTATGTAAGCATTCACAAGAATTGCTCCTTTTGTTTGAATACTGAACTATTTATTGATAATAAGGAGGAAGCTGTAAAGCACGCATTCCTTTTCTTAGGCAGATTTTCTTTGAAGTCAGGAGGCATTTCAGAAGGGTCAGACTGTATATGTATTTCTCTAAACTGTTCCTTCTGTTTGAAAAGAAAGGAAATACATAATACAAAAATGGCATTTAATGAATAGTCTAATGACCATATCCATTTTTCTAATTTGCAATTTGTATGCTTAAAAAGCATTTACTGCAGGGTTGTGTTTATACATGACTGTTAATATATTATTTTTTTTAACTTGAAAGCCTTTTGAAAAGAGAAATAATGCTAAAGGAAAAAA
Organism: Acanthisitta chloris; assembly: GCF_000695815.1. Lineage (NCBI taxonomy): Eukaryota > Metazoa > Chordata > Aves > Passeriformes > Acanthisittidae > Acanthisitta > Acanthisitta chloris. The sequence continues at coordinate 19,962 of NW_008650630.1, forward strand.
ATGATCCTATTGGACACTTATGTATCTGTGTACAATTGTACAGGTATCTTTTGCATAAAAATTCTAATTATCTGGCAAGTATGGGCTCAAGGTGTCTTGTTGTACGATGTGAAGTTATAACACTTTTTGTATACAATGCCATAGATGATAATGCAAAAAAACCCAACAATATTTCTCAGCCAAGTCTTACTTTGTAATCCTCTTTTACTTGCTTTTCCATTAATTTATATTAGTGCTTTTAATCCTTGGTGTGACTCTAGCATTACAAATGAATACTGTTTTCCATGGTATAGATAGCTTTATCCATAACAGACAGTACCTGTATTGTAAGGAGATGAGATGATAATTCTTTATATTGACACACAATGACTAATTGGGTCAGAGTGAGTTTGTATAGTGGAATGAGCTGCCTACAGTTATGTCCAGACAACTTGATAATGAGAAGTGGCATGAATGTTTCATTTATTGATTTCTTTCCACTCAGAAGGTCAAAATGGACTAGTATATTAATTTCTGTTTCCGTAAGTTTTCAAATTAGTTGTACTTTTTTTTTTGGTTTAAAGTAACATTTAACAGTAACATGAGTAACAGAAGAACCAAATTAAGCTCTTTGTGTCTGTACAAAGTTAAGAGAATGACTAAAATATAAATTCAGTTCATTGTAATTTTCACTAACAAGACTTTAATTTTAATGCAGTTTAACTTTTTTAGAAGTCAATTGATGGTCAAAGCCAATGGTACCGTAGAGTGGAATGAGTGAAAGCAGTTACCTTTGTGGTGACTGGAACTGATGATGACCTTTTTTGCATTTATCATGTCATTAGAAAATCAAAGAATTTTATTCTTCAAGGGCAAAAAATCTTAAGATGACAATGGGTATATGATATTCTGTTCATAAAACCTTTCACCTTATCTTAAACAAAAAAATTATTTTAAGAGCTGACTAATTAATATCCGGCGCAAACAGCAGATCTGAACTATAAGTGACTGAACTGTTTAAGGAGTAGATAGACAAGAAGTTCTTTGAATCCTAGGACTTGACTGTGGCTTAAAGCCAGGCCTCCTTTGGAAGACCAGTGCTGCATTAGAATTAGAATTCCTTCTGAACAGCATGTGCTGCAACAGGAGCTCTACCAACCTGTGAGATGGAACAGCATATTGCCATATGTGTCTGGCCAGCTGTCCTGAGCATCCCTCTCCTTTTCATGAGATCAGCCTGACAGCAGTAGTTATGCTTTCAAGCCATCATGCAACTGAGCTGTAACCATAAATCAGAAGGGGAAGGTGTGCTTTGCAGTCATTTGCCTGTTGAGAATTCAGTGTCTGGGTGTGTTGGGCTTTCTAGCTCTGACCAAGAAAAGTATTTAGCATGTGTTTGTGTCACTGAATCATTGAGGAGTCTTTTCCCAGAGATAAGCATACAGTCCTTGTTAGGACCTGATAATGAGATTGTTTACTGAGCTTTGTTATGGGGAATATTGTTGGAAGAAATGAGTGCTTTCCTGGTAACCACTGGTTTACAATGCTTGGTAGTTAACCAGCTGTTTTATAATTTGATTAAACTTACCCATGTCTTGTGTCAAGAGCACTGTCATCACTGTCTCTAAGGACTTACTCCCACATTTTGGGGTAATACTCTTCCTTTTTCAAAATTGCTAGTTTTGCAATATATTTAGGAAATACTCTGAAAGTGACTGCAATTTGGCAATTGACACAGTATCTTCTGAAATCTAGGCCTTTGAGAGAAGCATAAAACACAAAACACCTTATTAGTGTTTGTTCTGAGAGAAAGGGATGGTGACATGGCTGTTAGGAATACTTGAGAAGTAGGATTTCCAAAGGAAGGTTAGTGTTTTTTGGCTTGTTTTCTTCCCCCTAGGTTTCAGGAAAGGGTCAAAGTTTACATAGGGAAGTAGAATAAATATAATGCACTCTCTGTGAATTTGCCTTAAAACAATGCATCATTAAAGAATCTCCCTTGTAATTTATTTTAGTAGCTCCTCATCCCTTTATTGTTAAAAAATAACACATAGTAGTTACCTACTATCCTCATCTATGTCATCGAGATTTTACTGTGTCACACGCAGAGAGCAGCAGGATTATGTGATTAATGCTATTACATCATCTTTAGATTGTCTGTGAAGAGCCTTCTCATGTATTTCACTTTATTTCAAGTGACTGTCTGTGGTGCCTGTATTAAGTGTTAATTCATTTTTCCATTCTCCCTCATTGCTGTCAGATTTATTAAAGCTGAAGTGCTTGCCCTGGTTGACAGTAAATCTCAGGTATTTGTGAAAGAAGAGTTTGATAGAAACTGATATTGCAAAAAAGGGATACTCATTAGATAACAGTGTTTTTGGCTTGTGTGTTTGCTTTGCAGCCTGCACTTCCTTGGGAATGCAGAGATGGAGACATGCTGGTGCAGCCGGGGTACCCAGGTTTCTGGTGGAAGGGAAGCCCATGGCAGGCTGTACACTGCAGTCAGCACTCCTAGAAGTTAGGAGGTAACTTGCACACATCTATGCTGCTGGCTATCCCTTGCCTGAAGACATCTGAGTTAGGGCACCAGGAGAAGAAAAACTTCATCTAGATTGTAAATGGCAGGTTGATATAACTTCAGCCTGAGGTCATTCTAACTTCAGCTGACAGCTTGATGCTGATGTGCAACTCGAGCAATATGTGCTGAGAGTACATTAGGTGAAGAGAAGAAGGTGGAAAAGCAAAGCTAGATCTATGGGACAAAAAGTCTTTTTGAGCCCCTTAGGATTTGCCCTTTCACATAAAGGGAATGATGTCAACCATGAAGTGAGGTGAAAACTTGAAACTTGCAGTAGAAAGGCAAAATGACGGAGGAGGTATCTGGGATGAAGAGAATGTACATGACATCTCATAAAGAAGGCTTCATGAGAAGCAGGCAAAACCCCCCTTCCTTTTGGTGTTTTCTGAATTAGGACAATAGGATGGGGCTACAAGAAAGAAAATCAGCTCTTTGGAGGCATGGTTAGCTGAACTTAGCTACTCAAATGCAGAAATCTTCCAAGCTGTGAGAGGGAAAGCCATCCCCTTTCTTCCTTTATAGATTTATTACAATCACTGATCTTAAGAGTAGAAGCCAACACTTTGAGAGTTTTTTTTGGATGAGGGCAAAATTACTCCTTCTGCAAATCAGAAGACTAAGCATGCTGTGAGGAGGAAGCAATTTTTCATTTTATGCAGCTTTATCCCCATAAAACAGGCACTTACTAAAAGATATTGAATAAAGAATTAAAGAAAAATGAGAAAGAGAGAAGAAATCTTACCTAATGACAACAAGAAAAATGAGAGAGAAGAAATCTTACCTAATGACAAATGGGGATATCTTAAAAAGTATTTTAACCAAACCTGGCCTTACAAACACTTTAAATCACTAGTCATAAGTAGACCATCACTGTACTAAAATAGAGGTATAATGAAACAACCATTTTAGGTTGTTTGGGCTTTTGGGTGTCTCTTTCTTTATCTTGACTGGCTTGAATTCATTCTTTCTTTCTCGTACGACTTTTTAGAGAACAGGAATTGAGTCACTGCCATATGTAAAATTACTGATATGTCCTCAATTTTAAATTCCAAATGAGTAATTTTTAACTTGTAAATAAGAAAAGAGGTGAATAGGAATGTAATTCCATTGGCTAGGAATTTTTGCTATAGTAATGAACTCTTCACGTATTATTAGGAAACTAATTTGTATCAATCAGTATGAAACATACCATTGGAAAAAACATTAACATTTTCTGCTTAATAGTGCATATCTGACTTATGAGGAAGACTTTCTGTAATGTGTGAAGACATGAAAGAGTTAATTACAGTCTGTAATAAAGCATTGTGGAATTCATGGCACCCTTCATATAAGACACATTGTTTTCTGTCCCTCAGTAAGTATTTTATTTGTTAAAAATGATCCCATGATATTAATTTTTGACTTGGCAAGAGTGATATAGATCAACAGTATGTACTAACATCTGGACACATAGTGCAGCTGAATTAGTCGTGTAATACCAGTAAGAGAAGAAAATGGCATGCAAATAGACACAATTTTAGGCTCAAGGGCCCAGTATTCTTGTGCAATGCTGATTAAACAGACTGACAAAGCAGAAATAGTGTAAATATGGGAAAATGTAATTAGTTCCAAAGTAAAAGTTTCTTTAATTCAAGCAGTAGATACAAACCGAGGAAAATACTGTTAGACCTATGTGCAATCAAATCATACTGTAAGGCTGATGATTTGGTGGGTGTTGTAGGGTTGAAATAGAAGATTCAAAGGTGAATTACAGAAGCAAGTCTTCCCTAAATAGAAGCACTATACATATCACAATGAAATAAAACAATGACAGAAGTGCAGCTTCATTAGTTATTACAACTGTCCTATCAGCTGAGTCAGCAAATTGCTTCAAAAGACTGGGGTAACAGTTGAAATCTATTCTTGAGGAGCATTTAATTTCATAGAAAAGTAGGTATGCATTAATTTCCTTATGACTCTAGGGGAAATGTAGTTTTTTAGCTAAATGTGAATTCCTCATATTTTCCTGCTAACCACAGTATTGAAGAACTTGAAAATGTTTTTCCTTGTCTGCCAGTATAAATGAAAACCAATTCATTTTCTTCTCTCTCAGGTATTTCTTTATCCATCTTTCCTTCTCTCTCTTGTTCTTTCTTGCACATTTTGTTTCTTTCTCCCCTTTCTTTCTCTTCCTTCATCTAAATACACAAGTTGAGGTTGTCCTTATTCAACCAAGAACATACTCCAATGTGGGGGTACCTCGTAATCGAAGCCAGTGCCATGAGGAGAGAGATGTACTGGATTTTTATATGAGACATGAGAGGACTATATAAAATACAGACTATCCTGATGTTTGGATCCTGATGGCCACATGTATGGGGCTTCAAACAAAAAAAGCATTGCTGATGAGTCTGGGGGTGATTTTAGACTAATGAGCTAGATCTTCCCTTCTGAGATACCTCAGTGTGATATCTCAAAGTAACAGGTAAGAGAGAGGTGTACTTGGACACAAAGGCTTGCTTCCAGTGTTTGCATATTTCTTATGAGGACAGCATCTGAACTTGCTTTGAGAGCACTGCTTGTTTATTTATTCATAGTGAGTACTACAGTTTCTGAAGTAAGTTGACTGTAATGAACTGGCAAAAGGATTTTTCTTAGCCTGTAGCCTGTGTCAGAAGTGCCTAGCTACTGACATTTAGCCACTTACATTATGAACAGTGCAAACATGATTCTACCTGCTCAGAACTGTAAAGGTTTGTTCTACATCAGAAGTGCTCAATTTCCAGAAGATCCTCATTTCTTCATAGACAATATTTCTGGGAGGAGATGTCAGGAAAAAGTCTTGACAGCATTGCAACTTTGCGTTACTTTAATACTGCTTCAAAGTTACCTGTTTTTATATCAGCACATTTCCTCTAGTTTTTTGTGCTTATTTTAATCTTTTAATCTCCTGTTCTTTATTTTCACCTTGATTTCTCTTCCATCAGATTTGCACATCTGTATATTATTAACCGGAAGGGCCTTACCTATTTAAACAGGTGTTGGGATAAAATACCATCTTGTTTCATGGAAATCTTTAAGACACATCCACCTGTTCTGGTTTTTGATCATCCTAACGTCTTTATGAATTGACAACCAACTTTATTTCTTTCCTATGTCCTGTGAGAATGAAGTCCATTAAAGATGATGTCATGATAGGATAATCAAATGTCAATACATTCTTCTAGCCTAAAGCTGGATTTACAAATTTCTCATTTCAACATTTAATATGATGTGCATACCTATAATGCTAATAAAAATCACTTTATTGCAGAATTAGCGTAATCTGCAGACAGGGAAATAATTAAAAGAATAGCAGTAGGCCCAGCTTCAGGGAAGCAATTACTTATGGTGACTTTCATTTCAACTTTTGTCACGTGCGTTTCACAAGGTTTCTTTTATTACCCTGTGCAGTTGCCATAATAGCAGCATGTCTGTTGTTGGAAACCTCAGGCTGTATTTGTCACAGTCATACCAAGCAAGTAGAAAAATTGTACTAAAGTCATGCCATAGTATGGTATGACTTGTTTCATTTATCTGGATTCAGGCAGCTGAGGGTGGTTCAGCATGTTTTCTGCTTGTATAAAATTTACTTCCTTGTCATTTTTGATGGATCATTAATTACCCTTGTCAGGTAGCAGCAAAGGTTTTTGTAGTTTAAGTCCTGCAATAAGTTACATAGAATGTAGGGTTATTGCTAAGCTTATGTGGAATAGAACTAAAATAAGGCTGGTATTGTTTTGATTTGGTTTGGGTTTATTCCTTTTGACGTAATTGCCGATGTTTCTCACTGTGGTTTAGTTGCCTTGTTGCTCATGTTTCATAAAATACTACATATCGTGTGCAACATTCTTAAATTGGTTTTGCTACATATAAATCAATGTCTTGGATATGAAATACTCTGATCCCATTCTTCATTTGCATTAAGGTGAAGTTTCATATATTTCCTTAGAAAGAAAATTTTAGTTTTGAAATTGGAAAGTGAAATGAGCAACATTGCTACTTGATGAATTTTGACTTAATAGATAATTTCTTAATAAAATTATTTTGCCTCTTCATAAAAAGAAACCATAAGGAATTTAAACAGATATAAGTGCAAAAATAATTCTTTCTAAATGATACTTATTTTTAATGTGACAAAGTGATGAAGAAAGCATGAATGATGGGAAATAGGATTCCCAAAAGCAAATTAAAACACAGATGATAATATGAAATGTATAAATATTATCCAAACTCTTAGAATAGACTGAGGAAGAGTTCATCTATGTATTTCATTGCAATTGTATTATGGCTTAGTTCAGTAGATCTAGAAGATATTTGTACCTTGATGTACAGATCCTTGTTTCTCTTCCGGAAATCTTTTTGAGTCCGAATTTTAGGATTTATGGCAATTATCTGGAAATCTCAGATATGTTTGTTGTGGGTGCAAAATGGTCTCCTGCAGCTCAGTACCTGAGTTTTACAGCTTCTGTATCATATAAAACAGATGCTTGTATTTCTGCCTAGAAAATTTGAGGCATAAATATGTCTGGCATAGGCAGCATTAAACTGACATCTGGATATTCACCCCGTAAACAGTCAAAAGTTTTCTTTAAGCCTAAAGTTCTTACAATGTTTGGTCTCAGAGGATGGTGGTAGGTGTGCAGCAACAGATGTGTTTGCTTTCAATACATTAAATTTTGTTACTTTCTATATGAAAAACTTGGTTGTTGCCTTGCATACATGGAATTAGGTTTCTATTGCCTTACACCATATACCATGTTACTTTACAGAGTATATGTTTTCTACAGTTTCTGAAAATAGGTCTTTTCTTGGTCATGACATGAGTTGATTACTTAACATTTGTGATTCGTTAAATAACTGGTGAATTTCAAAAATAATAATTTCTGAGTCCTCATTGAAAGCTAAAATGTTAAAACCAAATTTTTTTTCTACAGAAGCTGTTTTTAGAAATTTGCGTGCATAGGTGAGACAGGCATGCTTCAAATAGAGAATGAGTGGAGAATTAATTCATAGGGTTTTAAAATCATATTGATTTTGTTTGTTTACCTAGTTCAATCAATTTATTTTTTTCTTCAACAACTTTGGCATCAACAGTAACATTTCATATTACTTTTGTTTCAGAGACATGTTGGAGAAAAAATAAGATTTAATTGTTGGCAGGCAACTGCTATTAAAGGAATCTCTGAAAAGTTTGTTTCAATAATAAAGACAGCTTGTTTTTAACCCTCTTGCCCCTCCTTCCCTGTGTGCAAGATCTCTGAAACTGAGGGAAGAAAAGAGGTTTATGGTAGATTTTCCTATCATCTGACCCTAGTTCCTCTGTTCTTCCTCTCTAATTTGGTTCAGGATCTGATTGTTCCCAGATAAAAAGCAACTTCGATGCTGTGTTTCTTCATTGTAGCTGCTCTTTGGCTGTGCTCATACTACTGTATTGGCCAGCAGTATTTTGGAAATTGGGATCAAGCCCATGGATCTGTATTTCTTGCAGGAAATAATGAATCTGATCATTTCAAAGAGAGAACTGGGTATATGCTGGATGCCAAGAAACAAGCTAAAGAGGAAGAGAACAGTTACAGATAGTAGAAATTATTTTATATTTTCTCCTAAAACTAGTGTTTAATCAGATCACTTGATGAAGAAAGTATAAACTTAAATAGCTCTGAAATTCTGTGTTGATAAATTCTATCAAATAAAACACAGCAGTTTGGCCCAGTTGGCTGTATTGTTTCCTAAATCTGTTGAATGATTTCACAGTTGAAAGCTGTTTGGTATGGCAGTTCTTCTGCAGAAATGCCATGGCATTCTGTGCTGGTCAGCTGTGGTGAGAATGGCTATTGGAAAAAGTGCTGCAGGGTGACAGCAAGCCACAAATAAACTACCTGTGACTGTGCCAATGTACAAAAGAAGGATACCTTTATTATTGTGTGAAAGCACAGAATTTTTCTCTGGCTTGACTAGAAAAGATCAGAAAGAAGGAGGCAACTGGAAGACCAGAGAGAAGCAAACCCTACTGAGAGGTGAGAGCTGAATGCTTTTCTAAGAAGTACATAAGGTTATACACTTTACTGAGCCTGCCCACATTTTCTTACATAATCCTTCCCACCTCATTGCATGACTTAATTCAGAATTAGTACGGGCAGGGTCAATGAGGGTGAACTAAAAGCTCTAGTCATGAGGCTAAAAGGTGACCTTGTTCTGCTGTGATGCCAGATCTCAGCTGAGTCCTCCTGAGAGATCCTGGAGTGGGAGCAGGGATACAAAAATATTGGAGAAATAAAAGACCGTTTAAATAAGACAAATGTGATGATACAGAAGGCCGAGTGGATGGAAAATAAAATCTAGCCTTCCAAAAGTATTATGTATACAATGCTAATCCCCCAGAATGATTTCCTATTTTGTTTATGGCAACCTTTCATATTTTATGAGTAAATTCTACTTTGGCATGGAATATATGCTAATCTGCTCCTCTTTCTGTGTTTGTCTTTTAAACAAGGACTTGATCATGCTGCAAAATGCAAACAGACAGTAGCTTGACTACTGCCAAATGTGTGAGCTTTACATATATGACTTTAGCTAAGTGATGTATAACATCAAAGCCAGCAATAATTTCAATTTTTCTAGTAAACCCTTACATTTTGGGATGAATACCAGGTCTTTTATGGATTGCTTCTTTCATTTTCTATCAGTAAAAGGATGAGGTTATTGCTTCATTATGATTTCAGATTTTCAAAATCAAGATGTAATATTTTTCCAGTAGAAGAACTTGGATATTGAATTTTCATTTGGTCCACTGAAGATTGAATCTGTTGAATTCTGAATAATTGAAAAATATATATTTCTTTGACTAGGGAAGCGAGATAATGTGGGAGGAACTGCAGAGAGACTGTTGCTAACATATAATCAGCAAATTAGCACTGCTACTAGGCTTTGTTCACTCGCAATTAAAAATGTGATTGGAATTAACATCGCCAAGTTTGTACTGAAGACAAAGGGGAATATTTTTTCAAAGACTGAAATATTGGCTTTAATCTTTTATGTTTTCTCATATCACTAAAAATTCCCCTCATCTACCTAGTCAGTAGAGTGTCACACTGTTGGTTGTGTCGGATGACACTTGTACTTCCTTTTTAGGCACTTGCACAATCATCAGGACATTTCCTGATGTTCAAGTTTGCTTTCTATGAAGAAGATTCTAGCCAGCATCTTTTCCATTTTGGGAGAGTACTTCAGTTGTGAGGCTATTCAGAAGGCCTCTATCAGTTCATCTTGATAAAATTCCTCTATTTTGGAGGCAATACATTCATATTCCTTGCCTGATGAAAATACAAGTGCTAACAAAATTTAGGTTGAGCAGGAGAAATTGCTGCTTTGGAGGTGGATGTGTAGACTTTAGGTTTTCCTAAAGTGACTATATTTCCCCTACAGATGCTAGGCACCTGCAGCCCACAATCAGCTTGCAAAGATCTTGAGCCTAAATGTTTGTTTGATATACAAGTGGATATATGCACATTATTAAGCTCTTTGTTGAATTGAGGCATAAAAGACTTGCTTAAAAATGCAAGAAGAGTTTGATGCAGAATAAGAGATTGAGTCCATGTCTCCTGAATCCAGTAATTGTCTTTACTGGAAGACTATGCTTCTATGTCAAACATATAGTTAAAAATAATCAGGTGTATACTTCATAATATTGGTACACTCAGATACAGCTAATGAAAAATTCATCATTAAGATGAAAGAATAAATACAGTGGAATCTATGAAAAAAACCAGAAGTTGAAAAAAAAGAGGGATTAAATGTGTCTTATCAGCTTGATACAAACCAATCAACTCATACTGGAATGGAATTATGTTACAGGCTGAAAGAGCTAATGTACACCTTGAAAGACTTAATACATGTCTCTGCTTCATGTTTCCTGTGCTAGGTACATCAATCTGTATATAAAATAAGCATTATATTTCAGAAAGGCTGCATATTTTTCACATTCAGCTACTCATCATTGATATCCTGAACAAAGAAAAATCTACAACCAATTATTTAAATTTATCTCTATGTCACATTCTTCTAAGTGTAATAAGCCGTACAGATTTATTTGGAGCTCATTAGGGCAGAATTTGTTTCACCCAACCTTTCTCATTTAGCATAAATATTTTGTTGACTGATGAATCGCACTATGCATAGCTTACAGGGAAAAAACCCAAACCAAACCAAACCTCAAATTCCATGTTTAACATACAAAATGCAAAATATGAAGAAGTTTTAATAATGCTATGGTTGAACAGAACACAGATTTCATGCTTGAATCAGATTGTAACAAGTACAACCTCCCCTCGGGAACACTTCTCAGTATATCCAGTAATATTTTGAGAGGTGGAATATTGAAAAATATGTTTGGGGAAGAATCTGCAAATTAAAAAAAAACATTAAGCCACTTGTCCCAGAATATGATTGTTGTTTCATCTGCAGCTATTAACTGACAAAGGATCTAGCTAAGTAACAATTAGAAACATGGATTTGGAGTTCAAATCTAGCTGATTTCCTTTGAAAGTCTATGTATAGGAAGTCCGTGTGTAGTCTATACATACCTATGCATAGGTAGGATAATGGAATAAGACTTCAGTGCAAAAGAGTAAAAGAGATTTGTTTAAAGGTTTTAGAAAAACACATAAACTCCAGAGTTTGGTGTTTTGTAAGCAAAGAAAAATATTACTCTCTTGAAGACTGAAAGAGTAATGTTCAGTGGACTATAATGTTTAGGCTATGGATCCCAGCAGTGTATTGCTTCCTCAAGGATAAACCTTGAGATTTACAAAACTCCACTGCCACTTCCTTGTCTTGTTATCAAGAAAAAATTACTAAGTATGTGGTGTGAGCTGTACATGTTTTTACACATTGCAAGCAATTTTGCATATAGAAAGCTTGGCTAAACTCTTATGAGTACATTGGGCTTCCGTAGAAATAATTTGAACAACCAGATGTCTATATATATATCTATCTGTTTTTCACAAGTGAAAACACAACTCAGTTTTTTGCCTCTGAACTGATTAAACATTTGTCCTAAAAGGGACAATAGGCTCTTTTCTTTGATTGATGTGCTCATTGCCCTACATTCAATACGGCTTGCTCTTGATTTATTAAGCTTCCAGGTAAATATGATTTAACTGGTCTCTTCTGTGAATATTTTTACAGTGCCCTTTTGGTAATTGGAAGCATGCAAATGCCACAGGGATCCTTACATTTCTTGTCTCATTTGCTATATATTTATGTAAACTGTACTGCAATTTCTATGTAGCTATTATAGTGAAATTTTGAGGATTTGAATTCTTTTGATCTAGATTCTCACTAATGAGAATAATGAGTGTTACATTGTCTTAGTTTGCAGAAGAACAATCTGAAGTGTAAAGCTTTTCTTGTGATGAGACAGAAATGTAAATGCTTATGCTTGTGAGTCTGTTTGCATTGATATGGCTTTGGCAAGGAAGAGTTATGTAGAGCAAATCACTTTGGTATATGGCAGAGGTTTTATTGTTGAGGTCCAGCATAAATCTACAAAAATGAATTTCATAGTGAATTTATCAGGTTGCTTTTGAGAAATGAAGCAATGCTACCCCATATTCCCTGTCAAAAAAAAAAAAAAAAAAAAAAAGAAATTTGCCAGCTTAAACAGAACTAATGCAACAGGAAGTTCATATCCCTCAATTAGCAGACTGTTGCACTTCAGGACTTCACTTTTCAGGTCTGCTTTTTGGGTCTGTAACCCAGACAGTGGCCTATTTGGATCATCCATTTATAGTAAGAAGAGGAGTTCCTCTTATTTCAATATTTGAAAGGAGCACTTCCATAACAGACTGAGGTAGCTGGTAAGTTCTGCTCAAAAGGCTTATGTAAAAGATTGTAAAAGAAGATTTATTCCTATTTGATAAGCTTTAACTTTGGTCAGACAGCTAAACAAATGGGGAGGTGTGCATTTACATGGGACAGTGTAGTACTACACAGATCCACATGCCCTCTCTTGATGCCTGAACATGGCTAGTAAGAACAGAATAGCTATGTTAGCTCCTTATCCCATTGAGGCAACTTAGCACTATTTGAGTGTCATGGCATTGTGCTACATAAAATAAGTCCAGGTATGATGTTTATTTCTCCAGTCTGGAACATGATGATAAAAAATTCATTTGAAGTATGTACCAAAACTAACATAATTTAGGCACTGGCAATGTTCTAGCATAAACAAATATCAGGAAGGAAGAAGTTATGATTGTATTTGATTTGCATGGGAAGGAAGAGGATGTTTAATTACAAACTTACTATGTACTTTGTCCAAGTGTTAATGAGATGACCTGCTGATATAGATACAAAACAACTTTAAAGACCAAGACGGTTTAATCTAATTCTGACACGTACTCTTCCACCCATTGTAAGAAATTGAACATGGGGAGATCAAAAAACCTCTCTTGACTATTACAGAGGACACTTTTTCCTAACACAACAAGTACACGACACCCAAAGAATACAACACACTGCTGTACCTCTCAGAGAGTAGTTCTGCAATGCTATAGCAAACAAGTTTCAACCAATTTCCAACAAGCTTTAGAATTTATAGACAGTTTAATATAAATCACACTGTTTATATATGTATCATTTGCAACTTTTTTACTCTTCCCTTTCCTTAATCCTTATAGAATGCCCAGAACATGTATGTGAATCCTGAATTTCTGCTCTGGCATGGTGGCACTGAAAAGCTGTTCACTGTCTGGTGTGTAAATCTACACCTCCCCATTTGTTTAGCTGCCTGCTCAAAGTTACAGGTTATCAAATAGGAATAGACCTTCTTTTACAACCTTTTGCCAGCATAAATATCAGCATAAGAAAGACTGAAAGTTGAGTAGTCTGGACATAGCTGTCAACTTTAATGATAGGTGGTCAGAGATGTTACATTCCCCTGAACAGTCCTCAGGGTGCTATTAACATCTGATTTCTGTACTTCAGAAATGGCAAGTGCATCTTCAAGGATAGCCCATGCATGGCCCCAAACATGAGTGCTGGGTTAGCATATCTGCATGATTATCTATCTGCCTGAAACTGGAGCTAGATGGAGAGAGGAGCATACCTTGCTATAATGTTTTGGCTTTTCAAAGCCATGGATATCACTGGTCATGAGATTAATCAAATGAAAATTAATGTCTTTGGCTTGAGAAAACTCTCCATTAGATATGTGTGTGAGAAAAATACTGACATTTTTAGAGTTCTTCTACTGTTTTATAAAACCATGCTGATTCTTATTTATAAATGCATAAAAAATTTTAATCTCTACTAAATTCTGTTAAGTCAGATGAAGCTTCCTTCCTTCCTTCCTTCCTTCCTTCCTTCCTTCCTTCCTTCCTTCCTTCCTTCCTTCCTTCCTTCCTTCCTTCCTTCCTTCCTTCCTTCCTTCCTTCCTTCCTTCCTTCCTTCCTTCCTTCCTTCCTTCCTTCCTTCCTTCCTCTCTTTCTTTCTTTCCTTTCTCTTCTCTTCCCTCCCTCCCTTGCTTCCTTCCTTCCGATAACCTAATATGTTTTAGTAATTCTAGAAGGAGTTCTGAATTACTTTATTTTTTTGGCTATATTGTGCTTGGAATCAGTGGCTCACATCTTAACTTTCACTGCCAGAAAGAGCTCACACATCAAGCCTTTATGACCAAAGCTGAATCGATTGAACTTTTCAGTTTGAATTTCCCTCCCTCCCTTGCTTCCTTCCTTCCGATAACCTAATATGTTTTAGTAATTCTAGAAGGAGTTCTGAATTACTTTATTTTTTTGGCTATATTGTGCTTGGAATCAGTGGCTCACATCTTAACTTTCACTGCCAGAAAGAGCTCACACATCAAGCCTTTATGACCAAAGCTGAATCGATTGAACTTTTCAGTTTGAATTATCTGTATGTTTTAAATTTTATTTCATACAAATAGATGGCTTACTTTCTCTATTCTCACACATCTTGTAAAATCTACTTTAACTGAGTAACTTCTTATTTATGACCTAAACCCTGGGGAATTTTTTAGACTGGATATCCACAATTGCAGAAACTCTTTCATTTTTTCCATGGTATAGTGGTTTCCAAGTAATTTCTTTTAAAAGCTATTTTCCTCGTTGTAAGTTTTCCTTTTCCTTTTTGCCTTATTTATGTAATTTTCTATATAAAGTACATAAGCTACCTGTAACTTTGCTAGCAGATGATTTATAATTCATTAGCCTTCCCGGTTCACACTTCTACAAGAATATGTCATCAGAAATGTTCCTATTTTTCCATTTTGCTAAGATTATAGAAAAAAAATTCTTCAACTAGTAACAATTTCCAAACTGGCAGGAATAAATGAAATGTGAACCCTGCATAAGCTCTTGCAGTCTGGAGTTATTTTCCAGCCTTGGCCTGTTATATATTCCCCATCATATGCTCTTAGGAACAGAATCCAGATCAGTTTACTTCCTATTACATAATCTAAGTAGTTGTCACTGAGACTTAAGCATTAGTAACTATTTCCACCCATGGGAGTCATGTGTTGCATGAGAATAGCAGACAAATATTTTCCCAGTGCGAGATGATGCTTGCAGGCCAGGATTTAGATGAGTGGTAGGGCATATACAAAAAATACACAAGGCCATAATGCTGGAGCAGAGAAGACAGCCAGAGGTTGGATTCCAATCTCAAGACTCCAGAGTAACTTAGATAAAGTTTACAGAAATTAATGTCAGCAGAATTTAAATTGGAATCTATTGCATCTTCATAATGTCAAATATTCAGCTCAGATATTCATAGATGAATGTGAATATCATCTTCAGTAATAAATGAATCAAATATTGCCACTTCCAAATTATATATTTATGTAAAAAGATATGAATTTTCATTTCGAAAATGTTAACTTGTGGCACAGCCTAAGAATAGGCTAGCTTTTCCCAGAATTGTTATTTTTTTGTGCAGCTTAGTATTGAGAGAATGATATTAAAATGAATATCTGTTATTGTTGATAATGGAAAATCTGCTGCTTTGGAAAGATTATGCTATTTATTTTTTGAGCAATGTGCAGCAGCTGTGCAGACAACTCCATTAACACTGACTTGAAACCTTAGTTCTTCCATTTATAAAATATAACAAGTACATAAATATATAACTCCCACCTTCCAAACATCAGAACTCTTCAAAATATATATCAAACATACAGGTCCAGATTTATATGATTTCCATTATTCTGGGTGTTTTCTTTTGTATAAAATTTATTCAATGTGAATTTAAAAGAAGCTGAGTGTGCTGATGTACTGGAAAGGCTAATATTGGCAAAGACAGTCCAAAATTGGTCTATACAAATCAATTAAGATGTAGCTGTAGGTGCTTATATTATACATGTGCAAGTTGTAAAGCTGGTAAATACCATAGTTAAATATGAGGGAGTCGTGCTAGAGTTTAAAAGATGGTGCAAGTGGTTAAAATTTAATTAATAAGTGGATCAATATTCTTGCAGTGCAGAAAGCTAAGGCTTTGACATATAAAGGACAAGTCTAGCTGAGCTTATTAAAACTAGTTCTTTAATGGCAGAACAAAGCTTTGGTTTAGGTTTTTTTGAAAGGCTGATTAGTTTGGTGGTTTATTTTTTTCCAGGTCTGTGGAATTTTTCATCAACTTCAATCAACTTACTGTTAAAACCGATTAAGTCTTGAGACTGGATCATTGGCATTTTCAATTTAGCCATCAACATTTCATTTCAGTGGACTTCAATTTGGGTGAAGTGCCAACCTCTTTAGGCTAAATATTCTATTGACTGGGTGTTTATTTGAAGTAATTAAAACAGAATTGCATCACATTGGTTGGAATTCATTTCACTTTTGTCATGTAGGTATTTAGTCATCCAGAATAAGCCAGAAATTTAGGTTTCCCTTAAAATCAATGGAGAAAAAGTAATAACAGAAGACATGATGAATAGAAGTCCTACTCATGACTATGACTGTGAATACAAATAATGGTTTCCCAGGAGAACATGGCAGCACCACATATGAAATAAAAAAACCCCAACAAACCCAACAAAACTCCCAACAAAAATAAAATTAATTATAAATGCTCTATTAATATTAGTTTCAACAAATTATGTTAGTCATCTCACTAGTGACTCAGCAGTGCTCAAAATCTTATTTCAATGATGTAACAATTGCAATATATTTTCAGTATAAATTTTTTCAGATGAGAGTTCCAGGGCAGTGAAAACCTGACTGACTTAGTTAGTAATAGCTTTTGGCTTCAGCCTCTGTTGAAAGCATGATGAAGTAGGCCCTTGGTGCAAATGGAATTTTAATTACACTAACAGCATAATTTATACATTTTTGCTTTTTATAGGGCAATATCTTACAGGGCTCAGGTCTGTGTCAGTAATCTCATTTTGAGTTCTCAAACAGGAAGAAGGAATTAAATGACATGTGCCTTAATTCCAATCTTCTCGGTAAAAGTGAATTAGACCTTCCAATATTCCCACAGCCATCAGGAGCTCACATCTGTTATCATCCTTGTTTAATTCAGCAAACAGTTTTTACTTTTATATCTGATTATCTGCTCAGCTGATGCTGTTACTAAGAATCTGCCCATTATAATGCCAGACCCTAAGAAGAAAGAAAGTTACTGGGTTTGTTCATTTATTTTTATCCTACATGTACCTTTCCCTGCCTTCTGCTTCCCTCCCTGGGCCCTGCCTCTGCCAACCTTCTAGACAGTTGGAACAATGATATGAGTATGTCTGCTTTGGATGTGTGAGAGGCTTTTACTTTCCAACACTGTCTTCAAGCACTTACTTGTTTTGTTAGTGCTTCAGTGGGATGATACGTATACTACAATATTTATTCTTATTCTTAACTGTAAATTATGGATGGGTTAAATAACTCTATGTTTGTTTCATAGATGTGAATATTTAGAGCTAGTTCCTTCATTTCCTCTTCAAGAAAAAAAGAGAAAGGTTCGGTTTCTCTCGATAAGATGTAGCTTTAGGCTTAAAACAGCTGTAGTAATATTTTTAATATTGTTGGATATCGTACCATTAAAGACTGAAGGGAAATTGGCCTTAAAATAAGTAAGACTGGTGATTTTGGGTTTGGTTTTTTGCTTAGACTTCTAGTAAAAGTATTAAACTTAACATAAGCCTCATAAATGTAATTTAATATAATATTCTATTACACAGGGTGTGTTTGTCCTGCAGGTTAGACCCTAGAGGAAGAGAGGCGTAGAAGTCAGACTCTGAGTGTATCTTTCACCTATATACCTGAGTTTCATCACATACCCCTTAGTCTCTGAATACAGACAAAATGGAGACTATTTTCCTCTTTCAGGACAATTAGTCATTTCTTAAAGGTTAGATACCAGAGCTCATTAGGAGCTACTTTGCCTCCAGGTCTGAGTAGTTAGAGCTAAGAGCAGAGAACAGGCTCTTTTGATACCTTACAGTCAGGATCTTTGCACATCCTCCTATTCTTCAGAAAAAATCCCAAGTAAGAGCAAAACCTTCTTGCAAAACTAACAAGATACATTTTTCTTACAATTCTGAATGTTGTTCCCAAAGTAACGACAATAGCTTGTAGAAGTTTGATGAGATGATACCTGCTATTCTGCCATCCTGTTTGAAGCTTGTTAAAGAGTTGTTAATAAAAGTAAGAAAATTGAAAATTTTGCAGCTTTTAAGCAAGGATCTTTTGTAAGTATGTAAATCCTACATAACTCATTATTTTACTAATGCTACCACAAAGTCATTTATTTCAAATACAGTAGTGTAATTAACATTCTTTAAGGGTAATTTGGAGCAGCAGACAGTACAAAGCTATAAACCAAATATTGTACCCCACATGTGCTCCTAACTCTAGTATTAAGCAGTAAAATTAACCTGCATTTAATGAGATTCTAAAACACACATGTGCTTAAAAATCCCAGTATGACTCACAGATTATTTTGGACATTACTCCACTTCCCAGCTCTGCCACCAATTTGGGACAAGACTTAGGTTAGTTAGCCTGTTACTACATTTGTTTCCCGTTTCTAAAAGTGAATGATACTTATCAGTCACCCCACAGGGATGTTAGAAGGCTGATTTTGCTCAAGTTTGCAAAGCTTTCTGCAGTACTTGGCTTAGTGTGTGAAACTGGAATGCAGTACACACATGCCAAGTATTTCTACTATCCTGATGTAACTGGGGCCAGATTTTTCACATGCCAGCTCTTTTACTCTGGGACAAATGGCTGCTGAGTCAAGTGGTGATGGGGTACATTGAGGACAAGGCAGCCAAAATATAAGCAGGAAAGCAAACAGTTACACTAATGTTGCAGAAAAACAAAACCTGAACACCCAATAAAATCAGAGTCTCTGTAAACAAGAGAATGACACATCCCCTTCTCAGAAGGGTCTTTGACAAACTGTTGTATTGATAGCTGATTCTAGCAGCTGGCAACTGCAGAATATTAATGAAGCATTGGTACAAAAACAGTTTGAACAGGTTGATTGTAACTGACTGAAGAGGACAGTGCATGATATCGAGATACATTATTTGTCTGTACCATTTGCTCTTAGTTTGACCTTGTTGCTTGCTTGCTGCATTTTGTCTTTTTTTCTTTTCCCCTTTATTTTCCTTCCTTCCTTCCTTCCTTCCTTCCTTCCTTCCTTCCTTCCTTCCTTCCTTCCTTCCTTTATGCCTAATTAAGTTCAAATGCACTGGAAGCTGCAACAAAAATGCTGCATATCAGAGGATTTTTAAGTGCCCTCTTGCCTTTTTTCTCTCCTATTATTTGTTAGTAGGCACATGCAGTTCTTAATACACTAAGCCATGTTCTTGTTCACTAACAGAAATGGAATTTATACAGGGGAACTAGAAGGAGCTTAAGAGAAGATGCTTAGTCTGCCTGAGGGTGTGTAAAGGCTGAGCAGTCTGTGTGTATCTGACAGAGGGAAGGGAGATTGATGGCTTCACTCAGGACACACTTCAGTCACTACCCCCCTGGGCAGAGGGCAGGCAGTGTTCCTCCCCCACTGCTTGCCAATGAAAGCATAGGTATGAGCAGTGCTCATTGCTAGCTTTAACCTCATGATGGAATTCATATGACTGACTAAAAACACTGCTGGTGACCTTTATTTACTCACATGCTGCTTTTTTTCTTCTCGTGGTCTTGTACTGTGTCCTTCATGTGAACATCATCACACATCCCTGTTTTTATGCTTTCTAGAATATTTCTTTTTATGCTTCACAGCCCATAATAAGCTCTAAGAGTTCTGAAAAGGCATTTTGCTTGTCCCTGCTTCATTTGTCCATCTTCTGCCTCTCCCTTTGTCAACATTTATATCTACTCCTGGAAAATCCTCTTTTGTTTTGGTTGCTAACGGATTTTACATTTCCTTCTATACCTACACTATCCGAACCTTACTAGTTAGGTTAGTGCTAAGTATATTAATGGTTACACTTCTTTACAAGGGATTCACTTTCAGGAATATTAAGTGCAGATTTTACAGGAGAACATTTCTTTAGCTCCTAAGCAGGTATGGAACGTTCTAGATGTTGGATTTAATGTTTCTAACAAAGTGAATTCTTTTTTCCTCTTGGTACAGACATATATTTTTTATTTTTTCACTCTTCACCTTTTATTAACTGGAGCTAAAATTGGCCATCATGATCATAAAGGAATACCAGGGAAACTATTATTAACTCTACTTTAGGGGATAAATGGGAGGTGTGAGCTACAGTGATCCAGGCTCCTCATGACTGTGTGAGGTTGGCAGACAGGGCCACACCATGGGGTTTGCAGCAGTTTGTCTGTAGGCTGAGGCACAGGAGCTTCCAATGTCCCTTTGCTCATCTCCTTAATGTCCCCTTAGTTTACTGTGAAGCTTTTGAAGGGAGGAAAGCACAGAACAGTCAGAGCTCATTCTGCTGCCCTAAAGGGCTGGATATAATGGGATCTTTCCAAAGCATCAATTCATTAGTGGCATTCATGAACCTTCAGCATTATTCTGACTAATGTGCTGGCTGTGATTTTTCAAAGTGGTTGTGTCGTATTTTTAGGAAAAGGAGTGCTTCTTTAATAAATTGATAAACCCTTTCCATTTTTATGAAGAGCAATGCATTGTTGTTTTGTGCCATTACAAAAATTTGTAATAGCGATAGAAGTGTTGTTATGTCAATATTAAATATAAAAACAAATATGCTCTAGCCTTTGAAGTGTAAGAAAACAATAGTTAACATTTTTTTATGAAATGACCTAAAGTTTTCTCAGATGAGCAGAACAAAAGCTTTCTGGGATAGATAGCAAAACTCTCTTGTTTACTGTCGCTTAACTCACAGAAATAGAGTTCAGCTTTTTATGCCAGTTTGAGGTTTTGTGCTTTTGAATGCAATAAATTGTTATGTATGCTCTAATTTACAATGGGCTTTCTGAGATACTCTTCCTTCTAATGGCTCCTGATTAACAAAAACAAACTGGTATTTAACTGCTTTGCCAAAATCGCAGCAACCAGAATTGTTTCTACTTGTCCAACTTCTTCTAGTGGCAGGCCCAGGTTTTCCTTTCTGACGTATGTCACTGATCTGATATTAAACTGAGACTAGGATTAGCAGAAACAAAGTACATACCAGAGGTTCTTTCTGGACATGCTTATAAAAAGATTTATATACGCTGTGTACAGAGCAGTAGATACCTGTTACTGCCAGCAGCAAATCTCAATTATATAGTGCAGAAGCCAAACAAACTGGACTTTTTAAATCTTCCATAAAAGCCAGGAGTTTTACTCATTGATTTGACTTCTCCCCAGAGGTTTGCCAGCTACATCAGATTGTAGCTGATGTTTACATTCAGCTTCAGTAAAGTGAGGAATCAGAAGTACACTGGGTTCCTATCACAGGGCTAGCCTAGTGATAGGTAGCCTTAAAAGCAACACTTTGCTTGTTTTGTAGCATATATTGCATGCAGTGCTGCATGGCATTTACCCTGAAAATACTCCAGGCACCATCCCAAGAGGTCAATATACAGTAACACAGTTAGGTTTTTAGTTTTTATTAGGGTAATCATACCATTCCCACTGCTGATGCAGTTTGCTGTGCAAAATTGGAATACACCATAAGTGGCACAGAAAAAAAATCACATAGAGGTTTCCTGGTAATTGTAACCATAACAGCAACCTACACATTGTTATCATCCATAGATTTCAATGCTGGTATGGCAGGAGGCCAATCTAGAGTAATAAGTCGCCTAAATGCCCAAGAAAGAAACAGGGAGGAAGGAGGAATTTGGAGTTTGTGCAGCCTGTGTAGGCTGGATTACACAGAAGAAAACACAGTGGACTCCAGTTATTAATAATTTAAGTATTTAATAAGAAAGGGATTTGATAGTGGAAAAATCTCGGAATTAAAAATGGATTTTCACTGCCACATGTTTTCTAAGAAGGTTATACAGAATGTAGAAAACTCAAGGGTTTAGATATCAGGATGACAATAACAGGATGAAATTTATTTCAGGCCTTTGGAGTTTTATGTGGGTTACCTATGATTTCTTGAGCTGAGTGCATTGGCTATGCCTCTCAGAAACTCTGTAAGATATCACTCTGCTGGCATCTCTTATGGTCAATTCTAAATTAGAGAATAGCTGTGAAAAGTTTGTGAGGTTATTAGTGAAATGATTCCTGATGTCTTGTGACATGTGGGAGCAGCAAAGTTAATACTATCAAGGTTTGCCTTGTTCCTGCAAGTAATATCAACATCAACTAATATGAACATTAACATCTTAAAAATAAGAGTACAATATGGAATTTTAATATTTTGTATTTATTTTATGGATACTCAGGGAATTTTAAATTTCCGCTTAGAACCTGCTTTTTTTGGATATTCTCAATTTGTTCCTTTCTGTTGTCATCAGTGATTTTCCTTAGGTACCATTAAGTCTCACTAACACAATGGCATTTAGTTACAACCTAGTGTAACTTTTTGCCACTGTTTTCTATAAATCCAGTGGGATTTTTTTCTATTTCATTTCCGTGCTATATCCACACTGTAGATGGTAGAGCAATTTAAATTAACCCACACAAATTTTTCACTTTCCAGTAAGTGTCTAACTGCAAATGCAACTTCAGTGACTGAGATCAGTGATTTGTAACAGTTGTCAAATATTGAATAGGATATTGGAAATATTCTTGCCACAAGTTTTTTTGCAGAACAACTTTTGCTTCTAAAAACAGGTACTCACTTTCTGTGGTCCCATGAAAGCTGGAAATTGGTCTTTGTTCTGAGGATTCTTTATAATCCCTGCAGATGATGATTGAATACTGTAGTTTGATATGGAAAAACAAAAAGGAAAACTGTTTGAAACCGTTTCTTTTTTTCTTTTTCAGCCTAGTTGAAAAGGAAACAGAGACACAAAAATGCCACCAGCAGCAGGAGCACCGGATTACCCACCTCCTGATGGAGGCTGGGGATGGGTTGTAGTCTTTGGGGCTTTTATCTCCATTGGATTTTCCTATGCATTCCCCAAAGCCATCACAGTATTCTTCAAAGAAATACAAGAAATCTTCCACACATCGTACAGTGAGATAGCTTGGATATCATCGATAATGTTGGCTGTCATGTATGCAGGAGGTAAGACATTTGTGGAATTTGTAAATAACATTGGGTGTTTGTCCTATGGACTTAAAACATTTTTGCTCTTAGGGAATTTTCATTGTTCCTCTACCTAATTTTATTTTGCAATTTTCCCTAAATTCATAATTTCTGAGAGTATAATTTTCCAACAAATCATTACCCAAGTAACTTCTGGGCCTGTGGGTATATTGGGTCAGGTTTTGCTGCCTTGGTGAGATTGCTCAGTATATCTGATGATAGAGCTTAATCACAGAAAGTTATTATGGCAATGAGGGTTCATTAGTCAGGCATAGGTATTCCTCTGTAGATAGGGGTTTTATATCTTGCCCTTATTTGTCCTAAAATTCTACTTTGAATTTAGACCAAGAGCATTGTTTCAAACATGCCATCTGTAAGACAGCTAAGATACAGACAATCTTATTCTTGGGACTGAACAGTGAACATAAATTCTCTGATAGATTTTTTTCTTGTGAGCAAGCAGTAAAGAACAAGACAGGTGAAAAAGGATTTTGAAGTCTAAAGCTATGTTTAAGAGCTAATCTTCAAACATGTTTTGACAGGTTTTGTGTCTATCAACCCCAAAGACTGTTAAATTCTGCTTGGTTTCTTCATTCTTTCAGAATTTATTTTTTTTAAGTGTTGGTGGGAGCTAGGTGCTTCTTAGACAAAACACTTATTCAGGTGGTCTAGAGCTCTGAGCAAGAGCTTAATTCAGGCAACAGATCCAGCATTTCCATTTCTTTTGGTGTTATGAGAACATCTGGAACAATGCAAACTATTTGCATTGATGGAGCAATTAAATGCATACATTTATAAACGTGTGTTTTATGTACATATACAAATGTATAAATGTATATACATAGAAACCAAAAACATTGTGCCAATGGCATATTGAGATTAAAACTTTTTAATCACCAAGAGTATTGCTCTGGTATTTTTCAAAAGTGATCAGGTCCAGCTAATGGTCTGTTGAAGGTCTCGTTTTTAGCATGGTGATTTTTTATCTCTGATTTCAGCTTACCTAAGGTTTGATGCCTGAAT
This sequence comes from Acanthisitta chloris, assembly GCF_000695815.1. Lineage (NCBI taxonomy): Eukaryota > Metazoa > Chordata > Aves > Passeriformes > Acanthisittidae > Acanthisitta > Acanthisitta chloris. Next base: position 44,195 of record NW_008650630.1, read on the forward strand.
GGCCCGAGCACATTTAGCAGTCAGGGAGGAGAGGAACATGCCTACAGAGAGGAATTCAAGCTACCTGAGTTGCTCTAAGTACTTCTTTTTCCCCTCAGATTATAGTAATGAAACTGGAGCCAGCATAGCATTAGCATGAGCATTTCAGGCGCTTATTTACCTCAGGTAAATATTTTTCAGTTGATGGAATAGAAAAATGGATATTTTTTTCAAGTGTTGGCAGTCAGAGACCTTGTAAAGACATCTTGACAAGTGGTATAAATATAAGCAAAAGCTTGCTGTTCAGATATTTTTATCCTATTTTTATTCATATACCAATAGAGAATCATAAATTATTCATATGCTAGTAGAGAAATACAGGATTTTATAGGATCAGTAACAATAGTCAAGTGATTCACCAAAATTCACCAGGTGAAGGAGTAACTTGATGCAATCAGGGGTGGAGTAAAAGAGCAGGTATGTTCCATCACATTCAGGTCCCCTCTGCTGTAGCTGTTTCTTAAGGGTGCATCAGCACTTGCACTGCAAAATGCAGCTGTGTAACCATGGAGGCCCCTGAGCAAGCTCTGAACCCATCTAGAACAAGGGAAGAACACAGGTGATAAAAAGCTGGAGTTTTTTCTGCTTTCCCTATGCTGTGACTTGCTGACCTGGGCTCTTTTTACCATGTACAGCAGATTTGCTTTATAGTACAGGTGCTATTCTGTTGAATAATGTTTGATTTATGCTGTTTCTGTCACGTCAAAGTTTACCCAAGTTTCATTAACAGTACAGATGCATATCACAGGACAATTAGCTGTGGTCATTTTTATCTGCAAGATTCCATGTGTGCTACTTTTCATGTAAAATAGGGAAAATACTTCTTTCCTACATACATCACCTGTACATTGACAGTAAAACTTACAAAGTGGTTTGCTATTCATTCTGCTAACACCTACCCCAGTCACTATGAAGATTATCAGTACAGAAACAGTAGGCAAAGTTGTTTGGATAGCTTGTTACAGACCGGTGGTTTTAAAACGCTGAGAATGACGATCCTGCATGATATAAACACTCTTTGAAGCCACAGCTTCTCTAGAACCACTTCCTAAAAAATAGGCCATTTAGACAATCACTGGCAGAATATGAAATAGCAACCAGGAAAAACATTTCTGAAGGAAATCACTTCATTGTTTTTACTGTCTGAAGGTGGTTTGATTCTTCTTTCACATTTGATGTGCTGTAATGTGAAATACATATTCAGCCATAAGTACAAGGTGTATTGTTTACTATGAAGTATGATACATACATCTACATTGAATGCTGTTTATGATACTACTAATTAAGGTAACCTGAAAACATCTAAGTTCTGTCATCCTCATTAGAGCTTAGCATTCAACCTATTAATCATTACAGTGGGGTCAGTGAATACGTTCATCTATGCAGACACTTGCTTTGGAGGCTGCAGCCTCTTGCAGTAATTAGCTGGCATCTGTGTTTCAGCAACAAGGTATTAACTTAGCTTTCAGTGCCTGAGAAAAAAAAAGAAACTAATAAAAGGCATCCAGTAAGCAGCTAAAAGAATGTTAATTATGTTTATCACTTAATTCATACTTAGAATAAATGACATTAAATTATAGCAGACCATCTGGCAATCCATATGGTCTCCTGCAGTCCTGGTTAATTCCAGTAAATAGGTCAAGCACAGCATTCACCGTGTTAGGAAAGCACTAGGCAGAGGTGACAAATCTGATAAATCAAATCGATATGAAACTCCTTTTCTCTCTCAATCTGGCACAATATGCACTGTCATGCTGGGTTTTTTTGTTGGTTTTTGGTGGGGGATTTTATGATGGGAGGGTTGTTTGTTTGTTTTCTTAAGCTCTATCTTCCTCCTTCCCCCATCCCCTCAACTCGTCCTGGATGTTTGTTAGAGACTCCTAAAAAGCCATCCCAAAAACAAGATGCAGTGATGTGATCAAGGTTACTAGTATTGCATAGCCTCTACAGTTCAGTCTGTGTTTGATAAAAGCATCATCTGGAGAAGAGCAGTAGTTCAGTCTCCATGGCAACTCCATCTTCTGCCTCTCTTGAGCAGGGAGTGTCAATTGCATTAAATTAAAGGTGATGGTTCTGTGATAGATTCCTACTCCTAAGGGACTGAGATTGAGACCACCAGACTTTTGTTACTGGAGGACGGAAGCTGCGATAAAATGGAACTAGTTGAGATATGCTAACAGGACAGTCCACGTTTCTGTATGTGTACAAACACCTATGTGTTTAAAATGTGTGTCAATGTATGTATTCTTATAGCATAAACAATATATGTATCTATATGCTTATAGAATCGTGTTTCTGCTCTAACATGCACAAACATTAAGGAATTAAAGTAAAAGATCGAATACATTTGCTCTCCAGTTCTCTCAGTTCATTCTTTCCTTTTTCAAAACTTCACCTCTCACTTTATGCAGTGTTAACAGCCAAAGGTGATTAGAGTGCTTCTTATCAGAGCTGGATCTCTTTTCCTTAAAAGTGTTTTCATTGCTTTCAGTTGGGTTTGATAGGAGCCATAGTGGCTGCTATGAAAGCCATGTGACAGGTCCCGCGATTTCAGACAGAGCTGACCTTGAGTTTGAGATTTCCACAAGGAAAAAGCAGTTTGTTTACTCACTGGTCTTTAACTCTTTTTCTGTCATTTTTCCAAGGACAATTTGAGTTTGGGATTTTTGTTTCTCATGTTGTTTTTTAATTTCCCCAAAAGAACATTTTGGTATGACATTGAGTTATGAAGATTAGCCTGATAAATCCTTCAAGCCATACCCAGCTGTGAAATGTGGAACAGTCTTGCTGGTCTGAAGTTCAGAAAACAAAAACAGTTCACTTAAATTCTGGATGCTATTTCTAAGTAAATAATTTAGAAAGCATCTTTAGACCTCTTTTGAAGAAAGATGCTATGTAAGTATAAGTAGTGGTCATTACAATTTTTCAAAACACACTTAGAATTAAAAAATACAGCATTTAAAAATCTTCCTCTCTCTTCTTCTGTATTGCTTAAGTTACTCAAGTTTGAAGTTAAGTATTTCCAAACAGTAGCAAACTCTCAAAAGATTTTTCACATGACAACACAACCGTAACCTACAGACAAGTCCTCATTTTGACTTTGTCAACTATTTGTTTGGAAAATAACATGTCACATGGTATGTTCAAAATATTTGTGATTTTATCTCAGTGGGTGTTTTGGTGATATTGCTGTGAAGATGAAATGGCATGCATAGTGGAGATGACAGTTGTGAAATCCATGTAACACAAACAACAGATGGCTATGGATTTTTACTTTTGGACAGGACATGGTTTCCTACACTTTTCCTCCTACCTGGTAACATTTTCTAATTTTAGTTTTACAAATGCTGGCACAAGAAATTCAGTCACCATGGATAAGGAGACTGAGAAGCTTTCTTAAACTGACCTATGTCCTTTGTTGTCAGGGACAAGTGTTTTCCCCCATCAGAATATGCAAAGTCTTGAATTTTAATAACCTCATTTAGAGTGTCCTTGAAAACAGAGCTTTCCAACTTTGTGAATGCCTCTTGGGCATAAGGGAATACTTCACATTTAGCCTAAAATATATGTAAAACATCTATGACAAGTCAATTTGAGACTTGCAGATGAAGGAAAAGAGTCATAATGAGGTTTCACAAGAACAAAGTATTTTGCCCCTTACTAGCAAATGGAGATGAGTACCAAAAAAAGAGGCATCAAGAGTAACAAAAATATAAATTTACGGTAGTTCAGTTTTTAAAAAATAAGACCTGAATGGTAAAGCCTCTGAAGGGTAATACAGCCATGTCTAATATTTCTTGGAAGGCTTTGAGTTTTAGTAAAACTGGAACTTGTAGGGCAGTGTCCTGCAGTGGCCTTCCCAGATGTTTAGAAAACACTTTTTAAAATGGTCATGGAAAGAAAGCTGAAAAAAAAAGGCAGATCTGTTGTAGATAGTTTTATACATTTTTTTCAAACAGATTTGTCATACTATGTACAGGAACAAGCTGGTTTTTTTACTCTGCAACTTGTTACATTTGTTTGAACAGATAAGTTCTAATTGCTAGATATTGAGTGCCTTTTGGGGATCCAATTTTGTCAAGTTTTCATGAAACAATACTTTTACTGGGATCTACTGTGAGACACTCAGGAAGCCAGTCTCAAAGTTAAGGACATGCTTCCACTGAGAGATATAAGTGGGTTTTTGTCTTTTATTGCACATGTATGTGAATTTTTAGTAATTGTCAGAAAGTCATTACGTGACCTAGAGTTCCCACTGTGCTTCTACCAGCCTCTTTCATTATTCCAATCACAGGTTATTCTTAATGGTTTGCTAAATACCATCACTTGGGGACATGGTTTAGTGGTGAACAGTGCTGGGTTAATGGTTGTACTCAATCTTAGAGGTCTTTCCCAATCTTAACAATTCTATGATTCTATAATTCTATAGAAACATTTGGGCAACTTAAATTTAATTAACTCAAGCCCTTTACTAAAGCAGTTCTCATTTACATACAAGTAGGCAATAATGAAGATTAATTATGCACTCTTTTCTCATGTAAGGCTTTGTATTTGTCTTGATCTTAGTTTAGTTTTATAGCTAGGGATTTCTATAAGTAAACTGATCAGTATTGATTGCTTTTCTTTATCTGCAAAGATGATTCTTTTTTGTCTCCCACCTAGTTTCAAATAATAGGTCAAAGTCTAACAATAATAAATCACATGCATCATTTTCTAAGGGGCTAAAAGTTTGGGTTTGTTTAAGAAAGGTATCAAGGGACAAACTTAGGCCTTTGATATGTTCATTGAGCTTGTAAAACTTTGACGAAGGAATGCTTATTTTGTGTGTACTACTAATGTTGGATTAGTTCCCATATAGTTTTTCACTGGATTGTACAATGGTTGTATTCATAATGTGTGTCGGGTAATTCAAAGGTAATGAAACAATAGTCTAGTGCAACTGGAAATCATGAGATATTTAAGCAGATACCAGAGAAGACCTGTGGGGAAGGAAAAGTCTGTGTATACCATTGTAGTCACACCAGCACTTCAAATGAGATAATAAACCCTGCACTTTACAAAGAACTTATTATAGAATTTTGCTGGTCCATTGTTTTGGAATGTCTAAGAACTGTTCCCTTGTTTATTTTGAAGGGTATATTCAAGGGAAACAGAGTTGTATTGATATATTTAGAAGATATTCTAAGCAAGTATCAAATGGCAACAGCTGAGACTTGCTGTGATTCATAAAGATATGTAGTTCCATTGTCATTAATAGAGGTAAGTGGGCCAGGGACTTAGTGACAGGTTTATGCTGATGCCAGAGGAACTACAGAAATCACAGAATGAGGGTTTGGGTTTTTTTTATAATTATGTTAAGCACTCTGATTAACTGGTTTTGAAGGTTTTTGCAGAGATCACATGACATAAGTATGTAAATATGTATACCATACAAAGAGTTTTTGAGGAGTCAGAACCTTTTCATCTAACATTGACAGTCTATTAAGATTCAGTATAGCAAAGAGCACAAACAAATACAGCTTTATAGGCAATATGTTTTGCTGGTGCACACCAGCAAAAGAAAAGTTTAGCTTTCTTTTCCACAGATTTTCACGGGTGTTTTTTTAGTTGTCAACAAACAGTTAAGTATTTTCACTGCAGTTCTACCTGACTTTTGTTTGGGTGAATATCCACTATGACTAGACATCCAAATGAAAGAATGTGATTAAAACAGGAGACTGTATTATGAAATAAGGCATTGATTTCCTGATATAGTTCAACACTTCTTGCAGCACTTTCCCACTGATGATGGGAATATGTGCCCTGTTTGGTTTTCTAGGTGTAATGCTTTGAAACACTGTAAGTGCTTTGAATTTTATTAAACTTTGAAGGAAGTAGTGGTATTCTTACAGCTTTTTAGCAATAGTAGCTGGAGATTATATGCACAGGATTCATGTGTTTTATCTTCCTCAGCATAGGCACCTACATCTGATCAAGTTGTTGACATCTTCCGTTGACAGGCAATAAAAACAAGGATTTCTGATTCATCCCTTGTTAAGTTAAATTTCCAAAACACATCAATGCATAAATGATGCATGTCTCTATCCCAAAATAAAATAGAAATATAGAATACTAGCTTTGAAGATTTACAGTATTTAAGCAAAACTGGTGGTATTTACTTCACTGAAGTAATTACTTGATGAAACTTTTGACATATTTGTCAGTAAACTTATTTCTGCTTCATAAATACAAAACAAAAATCTGAGGACAATTTGACCTTAAGTATGAGTTCCCTAACGTCAGTTTTAATTTATTGGACTCCATAAAGTTCCAGTGCTGCAACGTGCACTAAGGAGTGGTGAATAAAGCACTGTGACCATAGGGGTTGTTCGGATTACTCATTGAAGCAACAGACTCTGTAATGAAACATTTTCAGGTAGTGACCTGAAATTGTATGATTCTCATATGAGAAGAGAATATAATTAACATGAGATGTGAATAATCACTTTGGTGTAACACATTTTTATAGTCATAGAAAGGTATAGAAAATCTAAAAAAACCCCAAAACATGATTTGACAAAAATGCTCCACAAACCCCTGTCTGCTATGGGCTAAACATACAGAAGGACTACATCTCCCAGAATGTGGTGTGGCAATTCATCTCAGAGTGAGGTTGAACATATATTATGTGACTATATATGTAGTAATGAGCAACACAGTTCAGCAACTGGGCTTGCACTAAATTAAGAAACTGTAGAGCTGCAATTTCTCTAAGACAGTTTTCTAAGTAAATACAATATGGTACCTAATAACCTTCAACAAAGTGTTTGTAATTATTTTGAAAATCTAAGAGGAAAAATTAGTTTAAGGTAATGCCACATAGTTATATTGCTAATTTGTTTATTTGTACAGCAGCAAACATTTGAGATATTTCAGAGAGACTTTTTGCAAGAGTTTTAATCCAACTGAAAATTCTGAAATTTGAATTTTTTATTTCAGCTTGGGAATAAAATGGATATTAAAGCATAAAAGTGGCCTATGCAATGCTAGTTCTGATTTTCTCTATGGTTTCTTACAAAACAAATAGCATGCCATGTAATACGTGTGGGAGTGATTCTCTTGTCTTTCACACAGCACCATAATTCATACCTGTGCAAAGAGTGTACAAGGTTACACAAACCATTGCCTCTGTGATTTAGAAGCTTTTCGTATTTACTTACTCAAATGTAAACAGTAACCTGAGTGCAAAGCACTTGACCCTATGCTCAGAGAAACAGAGCTGGTCACAGATGGGATTAAGACACGAGCAAAATTGCATCATGGAATTTCTTCAGGTTTATTTCACCTGATATGATAAAAAAATTACCTGGCAGCATGTTTAGATATACATATTGCCTAGATCAGACAAATTTCTAACTAATTGCTTTCCAGTAAGATGTATTAAAACTTACTAAGGAAACATAGTTCCTCCTGTAGAAAGAAAATAATACTTCCCTCAGTAAACCTAAGTAATATTCTCACAGGCACACATGTTCAATCCTTGCAGAAGCAGGTGTATTTCATTGGATCACTTTGATATGTTCTTGCTGAAGAATGTCAACATAACTCTTTAGATGAAAGGTATTTTCAGGATGATGCTTAGGCAGTATCTGTAATACAAATCATGAGAAGCCTATATATTAACAGGCAGTAATTTATTTTGAAATTATGATGCATCACAATCATTAAAAGGAAGCTGCTTGACATTACTAGGTGGAGAATAAGGTTTCTGCCAGTGGCAGGTCGTTTTATTTCTTCACAGCAGGTAAGAAAAAGTGCCTTCTTCAAAAGCCACACAAACACTAGGAATCAAGTACAAGATGGAACTAGGTCACCAAGCCATTTCATGTTGCTTTTTGCAGCAGAGCTCAAATATTCCTTGTTCCTGTAAGCACACCCAATCTAGACTTCCCCCACCCCCACATTTTCACATAGATCTTGTCTATGGAGGTGCATCCTCTGCTGCTACAAGGGAAAGGACTGTGTAGAACACATTATAAATATTACTTCCTGTCTAGCCCAGGCAAAACACAAATGCCATAAGAACCTTTGCCCAGTTCCCTCATAATATATTTCTTTTTCACTGCTTAAGTCCCAGGCTTCTACTAATTTTTCATGTCTCTTTCACTCCTCCCTTGATCATAATCTATGATCATTTTCATCAACTCCACAAAACAAATGTTGAAATACATAGCATCTAAAAATTTGAAAGACCTGTCTTTTTATTGTAGTAGGAAGTCTAAAAGGGTCAGTTTAATGGCAGATTCAACAATGAGAAAAATTATGTGAGGTGGGTATGGGAATATGCAAAGGTAAACTGACATCTCCTCAGATGTATAGATTTTAAAAATCTATCTGATTTCTTTTCCAGTCCTATTGGATAGAGAATTATTCTCAGGAGTGTGTTTTGTTGTAAATGGATAGGGAGAAGCAAGGAAAACAGAATGAATATAGAATTGATTAGAACTCATTCTTAAATTATTGATTAGTCAGTAAATATTTTCCTGAATGTTGTCATTCTTAAGAAACAGTTAAGTGTGAATTGTCTAAATTTTAAGTAAACTGGAAAATCATGGACTCATAGAATCACAGAATGGTTTGGGTTCGAAGGGACCTTAAAGGTCATCTAGTTCCAAGACAGGCAGGGGCACCTTCCATTTGACCAGGTCACTCAGACCCTCATCCAATCTGGCCTTGAACACTTCCAGGGATGGGTCATCCACAGCTTCTTTGTACAACCTGTTCCATTGCCTCACCAACCTCACAGTAAATAATTTCTTCCTAACAGCTGATCTAAACTGAATCTCTTTTAGTTTGAAAATATTCCCCTTTGTTCTTTCACTACATGCCTGTGTAAAAAGTCCCTTTTCAGCTTTCTTGTAGTCTCCCTTCAGGTACTGAAGGGCCTCAGTAAGGTCACCCTGGAGCCTTCTCTTCTCCAGGCTGAAAAATCCCAACTCTCTCAGCCTTTTCTGTATGGAAAGTGTTCCAACCCTCTAATCATCTTCACGGCCCTGGTGTCTGAACTCCTGGGACAATTTAAGAATTCTATACATGTTCACTAAGTTGTTTTCAAAGCTTCTACTTATTTTACGGTGTAATAAATACTATTGATTTGGCCACAGTTGCATTAAAAAATACATTGAAAAATGGAAGACATCACATAAGTCTTGTTAGCATTTTTGATCAAGAGGGTAATCTTTTGATAACTTTTGGCTGTTCATTATTCTAGTTCTGATTTTTTTTCTTCAGGTTTCTATCCATGTAACAGTTTATGTTGCTTTTAGTCTTTTTGACCTGAAAGACAAATAATCAGTGTTACTTTGCTTATCATTCTATAATTTAGCAGATTTTTATCTTTATGAGTACATACTATTTTTTCACTTGTCTGAAAACACGAAAAAACCTACAAATGAACTTCCAAAAAGATTCTCAGTTTTAATTGAGTGAATGTAGTTTTCAAAATACTGGGAAAAATGCAAATTCTGTGCCTGATATGATCCCATAATATACTACCATTTTCTGCACTTACACTCTAAATAGATGTCAAAAGGTAATGAGAATGCTTAGATCCCATTTTGTATGATCTCATTGAAAAACAAATAAAATCCCTTCCCCCTTCTGTTTCCTTTGCCCTTTCTCTTCCCCTCACTCTTCCTTCTTCCCCTTTCCTTTCTTCTTCCAATGCCTTCAGCACGTTGTGAACTCAATATTATTCACATATATTTACCTTACACAGTTCTTTAGAAATTATCTAATTTATGGAATTTAAAGGAATTTTGGAAATGACCACACTTAAGTTTCTAAATGTTGACACGAAAAGCCACCATATGCATTTTATTGAATATTATAAAAATAAATGATGAAATAATATTTTAGTATTTTTTCTATAATATACAGTTTAAGCTTAATGATACTTACGTGCTAAATACATTTGGAAATAATCTTACAGTGTTATTGACAATGACCTAAGTATGATGACTTCTCAGGACACTTCCAAGTTATAAATACATCCAGATTTATAGTTCTCATCACATATATTCTAAATATGTAGGTGAGATTTAATGATCCACTCATGATCCATAATTCACAGTAAGTGCTCCACAGAAACATCATAGGTACTAGATTGAGTATTTTCAATTTGAAGTTTAATTATACAGTGCAAAATTGAAACCAGAAAGGAATATGATAAAGGAGCAACTAAAAAGAAGAAAGTATCTTGTGCTTTCTCTGAAATTACATATTATTGCCTGTAGCAATATATAAGGAATAATTTCCAAGTTGTGTTAGTTATAATGTTATTGTGGAAGAAAACAAATAAACTGTAAGATGATGTGGAGGATGAAAATGGAATATTGTATGAACATCAATATGATGGGCAATTTGTAGAAGACAGAGAAATCCAAATGGCAATATTAATCTTAACTGAAGTTGGCTGAATTTTTCACAATGAATGCATTATCTAAAAAATGTACTGATTTCAGTTGCAGAGAATATACCCTACATCCATACAAACTACTAAATAGCCAGTGCAATGTCTTTTGAAAGTATTTACTATGACTTTCTGCTCTTCAGAATTCTGCTAGGCTTCCAAATGGCAAGTATTATTCTGCTTCCAGAAAAAGTAGCCAGGGATTTTGAAGTAGGGGTATAAAAACAATTAGTGATAATAGAGAATAATAAATAGGAAGTGGAGAGCAATTACATTTACAAATATTGTGCTCACGTGTGCATACACAGATTTGTGGAAAAGACAGTCATTCCTCAAAGACAAAGAAAGGAAAAAGGGAAACCTGTGTAACATTTAGAAATGCCTGTGAAGAATTAAAATAAATACTTCTAAGAACTGTTTGCTTTGGTTGTTTTATTGTGGTTTGGGTTTTTTTTCTCTTCCTAACAATTGTCTTTGAGACTAACAACATATCTCTTATTTTCAGGTTGTTATAATTTTAATTGTGACAGTGGTATACTGTAACCTCTGTCTTTCTTTTCAGTTTTATGATCTGCAGAAAATTGTCCTCCCTTTGTAACAGCAGAATATACAAAACTTGTTTGGCAATCTGATTCACAGCAAGCTGTAAAGAAAAGTTTGATAGCAAAAAATTGTAATCTGCTTTGGCAAGACACAAAGTACTAAACACTAAGTCTCCATTTTCAAGTCCTTTGAAACTGAAAAAGTGAGTTTGGAAGGTTCCAGGTGAAAAATACTTGTAATGGATTGAGTACCTTCTATTATCCCATGAAAAAACTAACTCATTTTTATCATCAGGAGTCCAACAATCAGACAAGGAAAAGTGTTGGGGTTGTTTTGGTTTTATGCATGTGTCTGTGTGAATATGTAGTCTCCATATCTGGGCATAGCAGTTTTTTAGCAAGATGATTTTTGGGACAGAAAAACTGTTAGAAATACTGAATAACTAAAACAAACCTCTAGTTTCTGATTAGTAGTAATTTCTGCAAAGTAGACATATTAGGATTAATTTTAATCTTTTGAATGGATAACACGTCATAGATGAGACTTCTGAAAGAAAATCACTACACATTTTCATGAGAGCATTTCTATAGTTAGAGTTATGTCTAATGAAATTCCTTGTGAAACCCTGAAAGGGTTGGAAATTTAGTTTATTATTAATACCTTCTATACAACGCTATAGGGAATTACATTTACTAATATTTATATATCAGTATTATTATCTTTATTGTATTTCCAGAGGGGAAAAGTGAGGAAATCCTTGTCTGGTTATTCATTTGAAGGAGAATTAGCTTTTAATGGCACAGTTTTATTGTGTGTTCAACAGGCATAATATATGTGTAATCCCCAACACATTTTTAGAGTCAGAAAAGCTGTTTTAAATTCAGATTCACGCAAGCCTATGAAGTCCTGAGGAGTTAATTGCTGTTAAATACTAAGCTTTAAAATTCATTGTCTTTTTTTTTCTGCAAAAGGCTTTCATTAATTCTTCCGAGTACCACTGAATTTTCTAATGCTCATGTTGATACACTACATGCTTAAGTTACAAGCTGATTGCTTTGGTTTTCTGTGCAGAACATTTTTCATGCACTGATATGCTATTTCCAGCAATCTCCATTATAGAGGCATGCAGACCATTTTTTTGAAAAATATGTGCCTGGAGTTACAATGCCTCTATTTATATGCAGCTCTCTTACAGGTGCTTTAGTTCCATTTCATCATTAGCTTGTTCCCTCCTTTCTTCTTTCTTGATTCTCACCTTTTTCTAAGTTGAAAGACTCGGTTATGCAAATATCAATGCATGGGCTTCACTTTACTCAGTGATTCTGAAGGTAACAGGAAAACAAATATAAGGAAAGATTGAAAAAATGCTGAAATGTTTCGCTGCATCTGATTTCTATTCACAATAAATGTGTCAACATGAAACGTGGGGAATTAATTTGGGTCAGAATTGCTTTTGTAGTTGGTGACCATATAAGATTCTGAAATCTTCTGTGCATTCAGCAGCTTGTAGAATTACATTGATTTCATATTGAATATAATGAGGTTTCATATTGCTTATTTCAAAAGAAATGTCATAATTTATCTCAAAGTCTTCAGCATTGTGCTCAAGTGTTTTAGGCTTTCATGAAAAAAAAACTGCAGCAGAGCATGCAAAACATAATTAATATAAAGCATTGATATGTGTCCATGTAAATAATAATCAACATGGCTACTCCTTGATTATAAGCTGGGCATTTTTCCAGCTTTTTAAAGTTCATAGATATAGAGCAATTTGCTAACTTGAAGGTGCTTTCTAAATTACATGGTCCATAGCACCATACACATTCACTCCCTAGCAAACAAGAAAAAAATCCTGTAAGCCAAACAACAGCTTTAATCAAAATACATAAAGCCCTTGGTTCATGTCTCTGATGTATCACTGGAAACAGACACAAAATACCAAAGCAGATGTAGGATCTGTAATTCCTGCATAAAAGCAATGCATTTAGAGCAGCTACCAGCATCACTGATCACTTATTGTATTTCTTCTGAACGCTTCAGAAAAAACGTAGTTTATATTTGCAGTCAAACATATGTGTTTCTGACTAGAGCACACCAGTTCAAAATTATCATATATGACCTTTTTTGGGAGGAGGAACCATGAAGAAGCAGCCAGAGTGTTGAGGCACTGTACCATCAGCCAGGCTCCTATGTGTTACCACCCACAATTACTGTATTTCTTATAAGAATCCTAAGGAATATCTGAAGGTCAAATTAAAACTTCATTAGAGATCAAAACATAAAAGCATAATAGAATTCAAGGCTCCTTCAGGACACAAGTGAGAATGTGAGCATTCAGGGTAATGACATTGAGGAAATGTAGTTAGAGGAGGGGAAGTGGTGATCAAGTGTGATGGATAGTTGTATGACTGACTGTGTCCTCCCTGGCAGGTTGTGCTTTCAGCTGCTGAGCTCTATTAACTCGTAGTCTATTAACCCTAACTCAGTGTTACCCATTTCTGTTTGGTGGCATTTCTTACAAGAGCATTTTTACCTCTTTGCTTTCCATCAAGGTTACTATATTATATAGGGTTTTGGAATCTCTGCAGCCAGTTGTAAATGTTGTATGAAATACAGAGAGAAACTACAGAGAAAACTTTCTCATGATAATTGGACTATATTACCTTCAATGCTCAAACACAAACACAAAGGATATATCAGAAACAGGTTACCGTTCACACGAACATGAGAAAGAATCAAACAAAAATAGTTGCATGACATTTTGATATATTCAAATTCATCGATACTCTTTTTTGATTTTTTTTCTGTCTGCCTTCTCTAAAGCTTACCCAAGAGTGCTGAAAGAATTTAGCCAAAGGTTTTTGAACTAGAGATAAAACTGTCACAGGATGCTTAGTATTTTGACTTAGTCCTGCTTGAGAAAAGCTTCCTATTTGTAAGTATTTTCCAACTTAATGAATAGGTTTTAAACATGATCAGAATCAATTTTTAGTTGCTTTTCCTCTGAATTACAGAGATGGCATTCCAATAGCAGCAACTAAGTACTTCCTTAAAGCCTTTGTGGTTGAATTAGTATTTGCAAGTGGATTTTATATCTTATAAAAAAAAAAAAGGAAAAGGGAAAATGAAGATAAAAAGAAAGAGAAAATTGGACTGATCTCAGCAAGTAGTTTATCCTAATATTAATTCTTGGAACTCCTTGAGCTTTTCCATCCTTATAGGAAACATAAATAAAATATAAAGCTGTACTTGAAAGATAGCTGCATTGATTCTGCAGAGCAGGTGGTTGAAAATGTGTTTAAATCACTTGACTTGACAGGATGCAATCTACAATGTAGCATTAGTGAAACCTGAAATATTATTATTGCATTTATTTTCAACTTCTTTCAGCAATTCACTTCATTTAAATAAATGTCATATTTTTCAGGCTGAGTCATTTCACATTGCTTTGGGACGATAACACTATGAACACTCTATGACATTATCAATATATGTTAAAAAATTACCTTTATATCAGGAAAGTTCACCTCCAGTCCATACTTAAATTAATGCAGGTAGCAAAATAAAAAGGATAAATGCACTGCTAATATGCTGAATAAATTACAGAATGATCTGCAATTATATTAGTGCATTACAGCAGTGAGAAATCAAACCAGGACAAAGCCATGCTAAGGCATGTGGAGGACAAGGAGGTATTTTGAGACAGCAAGCACAGCTTTGCCATGGGAAAGTCCTGCCTGACCAACCTACTGGGCTTTTATGATGGAATGACTACATCAGTGGACAAGGAAAGGGTTACAGATGTCATTTATCTGGTCTTCTGTAAAGGCTTCCACACAGTTCCCCACAACATCCTTCTGTCTAAATTGGAGAGAGAGAGACTTGATGAGTGGTCTGTTCCAGATGGATAAGAAAGTGGTTAGATGGACACATCCAGAACATAGTGGTCAACGTCTCAGAGTCATGATGGACATCAGTGACAAGTGGTGTCCCTCAGGGATCCATACTGGGACCAGTGTTCTTTAATATCTTCATTAATGACATAGATGAAGGGATTGAGTGCACCCTGAGGAAATTTGCAGATGACACCAATATGAGTAGTGTGGTTGACACACCTGAAAGATGGGATGCCTTCCAGAGGGACCTGGACAAGCTTGAGAAGTGAGCCCAAGGGAATCTCATGAGGTTTAGGAAGAAAAAGTGCAAGGTGCTGGGTCAAGACAACCCCTGGTATGAATACAGGCTGGTAGGTGAACAGATTGAGAGCAGCCCTGCCAAAAAGGACTTGAGGGTGCTGGTGGTGAGAGACTGGACATGACTCGGCAGCATGGTTGAGGGAGGTGATTCTGCCACTCTACTCCACTCTGGTGAGACCTCACCTAGAGTATTGTGTTCAGTTGCTGGGCATCCCCAGCAGAGGAAGGACATCGACCCTTTGGAACAAGTCAAGAGAAGGGCCACCAAGTTGATTAGAGGGTTGGAGCACCTCTCCTATGAGGAAAGGCTAAGAGAATTGGTATTATTCATCCTGAAAAAGGTAAATGATTCTACAAAATAAATTGCATATTAGATTAAATACTTCCAAAGAAACATTCATTCCTACAGTGAATGCACATGTAGGTTAGATCCAAAGATGGCCTCATTATGGACATAAAAGACAATGATGTCAGGTTGGTACTGCTAGAAACCAGTCCCTACTATTGTAACCATTCTGACAAGTTATTATACGTTTGAGTTGCAGAATATTTTTTCATCCCTCAGAGAAAGTGTTGTCTATTCATGGGAGAACTGTCTAAAGTAATTATTTATTTATTTGTGTATTTTATTGGTAAGAAAAAATAATGACTAAAGAAGGCAGAAAAAATTCAAGTGTCCTAGATTTTATTCCTCTTACAAAGTAATTGACTGTACCACATACATTTAGACTTACAAGTATTATTCTACCTGTGAGCTGAGGAAGATAGAAATTTTATGCCAAATAAATTTTCCTATGTTCTTTTTCATGGCCTTAGAACTGATCTCTTTGTACTATTGCCTCAAGGTATTATGAAATTGAATAATTGTCATCTTGTTTACATCCTTTAAGTTTTTAGAGTTACTAGACATAAAATATCCGGAGTTGCATCATTTTTTGAAGCATATATTTTCTTAGCCCTGAAAAAAGCAAATAAGTGGCTAGCTATATGTATGTGAGTGTGTGTGTATCTCTTAGAATGTAACTATATCAGAAAGAATATTAAATTTATAGTGCATAGTTTGAGCCCTCTATTCATTTCCACAAAATAGAAAGCAGTAAATTTCTTTCAAAAGAAAGTTTAATGTTCAAATTATGTTTAAACCGTATTAGCACAATAAAAATCTTTTAAGGGGAAAAAAGCGATTATTCCTTTAAATATTTTCTTTATAAATCTATTTTTTATTCAGTTGTGTAGGCTTTTTTATTGCTTTTCATTTACAACAATATGGCTTAGCAGAAGAAGGAAAATTTAAATGGTGATTGAAAAGCTGAACTTGGAAGTAAGAGGAAAATATGGATTTTTGCTGCCTTTGAATATGCAATAATTAGTATAATTTGTAAGCATTGCATTTCTTCTGGAAGGTCTTGGTATTCGTTGAAGACCAGCAACAGCAGCTTCATCCTCACATTTTGCACAATACAGATGTGCAAGTGAATGCTCTGCTGAGCCATCAAAACAGAACATAGGTGTCACATTATTATAGACCTTGTGTGAAACATCATAAACAGCTATGAAACGCGTGAGCCAGTCTCTGCTCACATAGCTGAAATTGGTTTTGCCATCTTTCCCTTGACATATGATGAACAATGTGAAAAGCTACAATTTTTACTTGGCTTCTAAAGCATTTGTGTCCTGCTGCACAGCCCTTCGTGAAACTGTTCTTCAGTGGCACTGGTTGCAGTTGCTGTCTTATTCCTTCTCACAGTCTGGTCATTTGCCTCAAACAGAAAGATACAAACCAAAAATATAGCTGGGAGAGTGTTAGCATATTATGATAATGGCCTTAAATTTGGTTTAGGGAGTGTATAACCTTTTGTGGCTGATGGTTTGTAGGTGTTAAGGGAGAGATCAGAGTAAATATTCTTGTGAGTTTCTGATTTAACATCTGTTATGCAGTTACTTCAGGCTTCAGAAAAGTAGACTCGGAGATTCAGCAGTCCTTTAGTGCATTAATGTGCATTAATGTATGGCAAGACTTTGCCAGTTATAGCACTTAAACTGCTTAATCTTCCTTCTGCTAAAAAGAAAAAAATACGCAAGGATTATAGACCCATGCTGGCATGTAAGCATTGCCTAAATAATTGTAGATGCTGTTAGATACTAAATGAAATTTGTACATGGTTATAAAACATATGATGGCAGGCAAACAGCTGGAATTCATGTAACCTCATTGATGTTAAGGTATGAATATGCATTATTTTATGAGACTCCAAAAAGTATATGCACAGATGTCACAGGAAACTATTTAACTACTAATCAGATTGGAAGGGTGAGATGAGCCCTAATGCCTGCAGTCTGAGCATCCTTTACCTTCTTATAGACAGCCTGTTTATCCTCTGTGCCTCATCTACCTTGAATGATGCAGCCACCTGGGCAGGAACACTAGAGCTTTTACTGGTGACGAGCTGAGTATACTGGCCAGTGACTGCTGCCTGGACAGGAAGCCTGCAGGAGCATCTTGGGCCCCAGGCTATTTAATGAAATCAGATGCAAAGCAAGGCATTCTCTTTATGCCACATGCCTGTTTTATCTTGAGTTTGAAATGCATTTCTTTTTATGACGTTGGGGATTTTTTTTTTAATTTTTGAATTGGATAAGTTTAGTTATTACAAAACCAAGTGTATTTGTAATGGTTTGGGCCAAATATAGTGCAGTCAGATGCTCTGCAGGTTTACCTAAAGAGCTTTGACAACCTCTTAATCTTGATATGTAGCACACCATCTATTCTAGTCACGGTCATTTAAAAAACATATAATGCATGTCACACTAAATTGCACACCAGCTGTTTGTTTAGTATGGATGTAATTACACCATAAACTGAATAGCAATTGAAACTGAAAAATGGACCTGTAGCAATATTTTCCATGTTTATAGTTCTGTATGCTAAACCACATTTTAGATTTTTCCAGACATCCTATAGTCATCTCACTGCCAATTAACACTACCCTCTTGGTGAGTGAAGGGAAAACAAGCCTCAGTGGCCAGAGAGATTTACATTCTGATATGACAAATTTTTTTAAGCCAATGGGTGGTTTTAAGTAGGGGTGCAGGACATTCTGCAGTATTAAGGTCAGTTATTAGTTTGCTTGCCTGGAGATTCTTCCAGCTCTGTGAGATGTAGTTTTGATGCCTGGCTCATACTTGAAATTCTTCAGTCTTTGCACTTTCAAAACTTCCATTGACTGATCTCAGTATTGAGTGTCCGTGAACTGTAACAATCCCTCTTGCTTGTCTGATGTCTTTAATCTTTTTGCCCATCTCCATAACTAGTCAATCTTTATATTGTCATGGAGGCAATATATTGACATCCAGACTCGTGTGTTTGTAAGACTGATATAGAAACAGCTTAGCATTTTCCCAGATGGAAGAATAAAGCATTCCAACATGTTGTAAACACAAAGGTATATATGATGGAGTTACTTGTTGCCTGTAATTGCATTTTGTTTCTATCAACAGGTCCCATAAGCAGCATTTTGGTGAATAAGTATGGTAGTCGGCCTGTGATGATGGCAGGTGGTGTCCTGTGTTCATTTGGAATGATTGCATCCTCTTTTTGCAGTAGTGTCCTGGAACTGTATATATGTATTGGTGTGGTTGGAGGTAAGAGTCCTGTTTCAAAGGCTATATTATAGTATAGTATAGTATATATTATATATTATAATTATATCAAATTATATTTAATACGGTTCTACCAATGAGCCTTACTGATCATGAATCCACTGTGTACAGATGCAATCCAACAAGGTAGCAAGATCAGTTAATTTCAGCTACCTGAACTATCTAATCCTTTAAATCAGCTGGCATGATATTAAATTATTTCTTAGGATATTTGAGGAACAACTGATGAATTTATTCAACAAATGCTGTATGTATGTAGTGTTGCACACTGCACTGTAATTATGATATAAAAAGTGATTGGCTCATGACAGCACTTATTACAGTCATTTGTATGTAATTTGGCATTAATTCTTTCAGCTTTCAATCATGTTACACTGCAATGGAGTGGCAGAGGCTAGCAGAAGTCAAGTAAAATTGTGAAAGCTTGTACCAGCTGTCTGTAGGTTTGTGATATATATACTCACACAGAAGAGTATAACAACTTCCAGTTCAGTAGTTTCCTGGCTAAAATCTCCCAGGGTCAATCTCCAAATAAAATGATTCATAATCATCTATCGAAGACCTAAAGCAATGAACGAAAGTGATCATAATGCCAGTAAAGAAAATAACCTCCTTATCAAAAGGTTTTAGTTTTTTTTTAAAACTACCTTCCCAGAATAAAGAAGGTGAGGTGAAATATTGGCAAGTAATAAATGAATGAGATAATACTTGTATATTCAAGCTCAGCTTTCTTTACATTGGGACTAAAGGAGTCCTTCTTTATTCAGTGAGTCTTAAATCTCTTATTTTTGATGTTGTAAACTTGAGACCTACTGAAAGAATAAAGTCAGAGTCCAGGAATGGGCGTATCAGAGAAGAAAAATTCTCTCCTGTGCCAGCAAGCAGATGCACAGCTACTTAGACCTTATTGCCTAGATGCCTTAATACAGAAAGAAGGCCTAGAGGTTCACCTTAGGGTTCATCTTCTATGTGGGTGGCTGGTCTGCTCCCATGCAGGTCCTCTACAACTCCACCTTTAGCAGTGACTTGGGGAAGGGGACCTGAATATGCTCTAAAATAATTTGCCATTTTAAGCTCTGGTTTTGTAGACAAGTTGGATCTTAATTAGGGCTGGAAAGGAGAAATTAGAAGATTTATGCATTTAAATACACTGCATTCATTGTAGCTGAGGTGACATTTAATAACTTTTGTGAAATGAGCCAAGAGAGAATTGCATTGTAACTTAGTAAATATAAAAACAGCAAGTCAAGGCACTGATCATTTCTCTCTATCTGATTGCCCTGTATCTATCATTCCTGAAACACAACATAGGGTTTTGACTTTTAATGCAGTGCTACAGGCTGAAATGACAGAATGCCATCATGACACAGTCTTGGCATCACCACACATAGATAGCAATGAAGCTGTGTTTCATTCTCTGATGCTAGTTGGTTTCTGTCTTTATTGAGAACCACTGAATTAGATACTGGTAATTTTAAAAATAACTTGAAAGAGGGGGAAATGTTTTTCATTGCATGACCTTCAATAATATTGTCTTTTATGTGTTGTTTAGGTCTGGGTTTAGCATTCAACTTACAGCCTGCCTTGACCATGATTGGCAAGTATTTTTACAAGAAGCGTCCCATTGCTAATGGATTGGCCATGGCTGGAAGTCCAGTGTTTCTGAGCACATTGGCACCTCTCAATCAATTCCTCTTTAATGCTTTTGGCTGGAAAGGAAGCTTTCTTATTCTGGGAGGACTTCTTTTGAACTGCTGTGTGGCTGGGTCACTTATGAGACCTGTTGGACCGAAAACAGTCCCTCCTGGGAAAAAAGATGTTGAAAAAGGCACAGGAGATTCTGCCTTGCACAAAAACAACAAGAAGTCTTGTTGGCAAACTATGAATAAGTATCTAGATCTGTCCCTCTTCAAACACAGAGGGTTCCTGATCTATTTGTCAGGAAATGTCATTATGTTTATTGGTTTCTTTGCTCCAATAGTATTCTTGGCTCCTTATGCCAAGCACAAGGGAATTGATGAATACTCTGCTGCTTTTTTGCTATCTATCTTAGCCTTTGTTGACATGTTTGCTAGGCCTTCAATGGGACTCGTAGCAAACTCCAGGTTTATCCGGCCAAAGATTCAGTATTTTTTTAGTTTTGCTGTTTTGTATAATGGCGTCTGTCATATCTTGTGCCCTCTGGCAACAAATTACACTGGCTTGGTGATATATGCTGTATTTTTTGGGTTTGCATTTGGAATGGTTAGCAGCGTTCTTTTTGAGACATTGATGGACCTCGTTGGAGCTG
This sequence comes from Acanthisitta chloris, assembly GCF_000695815.1. Taxonomy (NCBI): domain Eukaryota; kingdom Metazoa; phylum Chordata; class Aves; order Passeriformes; family Acanthisittidae; genus Acanthisitta; species Acanthisitta chloris. The sequence continues at coordinate 65,373 of NW_008650630.1, forward strand.
CCAGATTTTCCAGTGCCGTTGGACTTGTCACCATTGTGGAATGTTGCCCTGTACTCATAGGCCCTCCTCTAGGAGGTAAGAATCTATTTCTTTCCATTTTTTCAGACATTACAGCATAATCTTGCAATTTAACATTGAACTAATATAAACATTGTTCCAAATATTCTTTAATGTTTTCACTGTGACTAGAAATGTACTGTAGCTGCAGTATGCTGCATCAGTTACCTTTGGGCTTTGCAGCTGCTGGTTCATGTGAGACTCTAAAGTCATTGTGTGCATGTGCAAAAGATAGATTAAGAGCATATCTCTACTGGCCCATAAATCCATGTGATAAATGTATGCTTTCCTGATAGCACATAAGGCTAACTTTGCAACCTTGATTTGCATGTGTTCATCTCCAATTTGCTCCTTGCCAACACAATTCTTAATCTCTTGAATTGTTTGAATCCACTGGTCCACTTTTGTGGTGTTAAAGCCTCTAACATAGGAGCAACTTAGGGAGTGCTCACTTAAATTTTAAACAACTTTTTAGTTTGTTTAAGCAGAGAGGATTGGCATTTCTGGAGAGAAGAAACTAATAGGAAGTGTCAGAAGAAACAGGGCCATGCTCAGCAGCCTAGGCAGGGTGCATGCATGATGGCATTCTATCATGGTGCCATGGAGCATTGCACCCTGGCATGATTTCACACCACAGCTCTGCTTGCAGCCAGTCCTTTAGCTTGTTTCTACAGCTGATCAAAATATGTAATGCCATTCAGAATGTGAACTGACTGAAGGTTGGCAGTGTGGCCAGCTTCTCTCTTATGAGTGTAAAGGGAGCTTAAAGGGAGCCTAGGTGTAGAGCTTAGACTATTCATAACTGCTAGGCTCTTAGAAGCAAAAATGATGAAGAGTCTTATATCAAGTATTTTCTGTTTGCCAGCTTTTTAGTCAGTATTATATTAGTAATGCTGCTAGTAAGCTTTACAATATTAAGGTTTTTGATGATAGAAGAGACTAAAACAATAGATGCTCAGATCTCAAGAAGCATTTGTGTATATCTTGGTGTGTGTGCGTGTTGCATTGTAAGCTCAGTAATATGAGACTATAAAGACAGTGAGATTGCCAGCCTTGTGAACATATATGATACCCACATAACCAGTGCCTGAGAAGTCAGGAAGATTACATGTGCCTAAAGCCATTTATGCATAGCAAAGTGCTTTAGAATACTGTCAGGATTTCTATGAGAATAGCACTGTCAAGTGCAATTTTAAATATGCCAAAACGATTCCATTCACTTCAGTACAATAATATTTATAGAAGTAAATTTTTAATACTTCCTAAGGATTTCCATATTTTTCTCATTTTCTAACATATAAATTCATTTTGGGAATGGAAGAACTAAATATTTTCTTCTCACACAGACTCTTCTTATGCCACCTAGTGGGAGGTCTGTGACAGCTGGAGTCCAGCTTTTTCAGTCAGGTTCTGAAATCAGTATTAGCTCTAAAGATATTAAATCTAATATTTATGGAGCAGTAGCTTATACAACTATTTATTTTTCAATATATTAGCTTTGCAGGAGTTCCTTGTGTGTTATAGCTGTTTGAATAATTAATTTAACTAGTTAAATAGAGACAACAAAGGGGATGAACACATGGAAAAGCTAAACTCTGTTTTTGACTAGTTCATACCTTATAAAATATTATGCTGAAATAATGCTAAATCAGGATTTCATTTTTAAACATCAGTTTTATGAACTACTCATCAATAAAAATCAGCATATTGTACTATTTACACTAACAGGAGAATTGTACATTTGCAGTGCTGTTTGAGTTTTTCCTAACACTGGGTTTGTGAAATAAAGAAAATTCTAAAGTAGTTTGATGGCTTTTAAAAGTGTATCAGGTGGATAAGCTGCCACTATGGCTTCAACCCAGTAAAAGTATCCAAATACAAGCTAAATTGAAGTGTGCAGGTTATCCCATGAATTTTAATTACAATGGAGCAGAGTTCAGGGCTAAATACTTGGATATGCACAAATCTTGATTTGGGATTTGGGAAAATGTAAAAGGAATGTCTCATAAATTGGAAGAACTGTTATGTTATATTTTATTTTCTTTGCTATGACCAAATTTATCTCAGAGGTGTGGATGCAATTCATAGGTTAAGGCCTCATAGTTTAAAACTAAGCAGTTGAACATGATAGCTGAAGGGACAAGCCTTTCTGTCTCTTTCACCAGTCACAGGAAAGGAAACATGAAAAGCAGGCAACTTATGCAGAGAGACAGCAGCCTAAAAAGGCACATACCTCTTTAACATACTGTCTGTATGCAGCCTCTGAGTGTCAGACAGTCACTCCAAAACAATAGGAAACACAATTAGGAGGTGAATAAAATAGTAAGGCAATGAAAGAATTAAAATGAAAGAACTAAAGAAAGCTGTCTGTCATTATTCATTAAGCTTTACTTACCTTGTTCTTCAATATTTTATCATTGTCAGTGACTCCAATGACAATTGCCAGCTTGATTAATACAGGTTTTGTTAGAGTTAGACAATTTTTTACATGCTCAAAATGCTTTTCTGCTCCTACTTCAAAATCAAGCAATATATATTTCTCCAAGGGAAAGATGTGGATTTTATTTCATATCCTATTCTACATTCTCTTTTTCTCTCCTCTTGTCTTTGTATTTCAGGTTGGTTAGTAGATGTTACTGGTGAATATCAGTACATGTATTTTGTCTGCGGAGTGATTGTGACTGTGGCCAGTATCTGGTTGTTCATTGGCAATGCCATCAACTACAGGCTTTTGGCAAAAGAAAAGAAGTTAGAAGATGAGAAGCAGAATGCACAGAAGAATGCTGACTCAAAGGAATCAGAACCATTGACAAACAATGAGAATGAAGATGCTTCCAGCAGAGCTGATAAAGCTCTTGAAGATCCCTCAGAAAGAGAAACCAATATTTAATCTGCAATATAGCTCATTTATGACTTCCATGAGAAATAGATCTTCAAGACACCGGCCAGGTATTGTGGTAATAATGATCAGTCCCAGTATTGGATTGGAAGAGATTTTTGCCCCATGGCAAGACTCGAAGTTAAATTACTATCTACAGTTTATTTATTTCAGCAATACTAAATTAAGATGACAGAGGTAGTGTCTTCGTGCAAATGAGTCCCTCAAAATCTGACTCTGGACAAACAAGTGTCATTTAAACCAGACTATAAAGCCTTCCAATGACAAAAAAATATGGTTTCAAAGGTATATGTAATGCAGAAGTATCTCCTACTCTTACTTGGGAAGATACCTTTGTTCATCTTTAGAGTATGGTTAAAGTCTGTTGAAATAATCTGCCCAAACTACTCATGCCACTAATATAAAAGAATATAACCTCAAAGATTTGTTTCAAAAGAGAGACTGAAGCACACTGAAACTGCAGTTATTATATAGATGTAAAAGTTAAGGGTAGAAGATGAACAGTTGGTGGGCACCATCTCTAAAATACAATAAACAGCTGATTTATAATATACTCCAGAAGTTGTTTCCTCCTGTGATAACTGACTACATTGTGCTTCAAAATACACATTTGAGCACAAAGTATGTTCAGACCTCACTGATTTCAAACTAAGGTAAAATTTGCCTGTACATAGAAGATTTAAACCCAAGATTTACATTGTTAACAAGAGTGACAATTAGTTCATTTGATTATGTATTCCTGTGTGGCTGAAGGATCTGGATCACACTGTGAAGCCTTTATCCTAAAGGGACTAGATTCACAATCTGCTGATGTTAGAAGGATGCTTACCCTTGGCTTCTGTGGCCTGAATCAGTTTCATGGCAATGACTTCAAAGTAGATGCTTGGCTTTATTGGCAAGTCATTAGTTGTTTGATGGTCTCCTGAGAGGAGATTTAAGGTCTAACTTCAGGTCTTTGCAGATAGGTGACTTCATATCAATTCTCACCTCCCTTTCCCATGTATTTAGTGAAAAGCTACTTCTTACTTTGTAATGCTGCTTTGAGCAAAAATGCTGCAAGGCAACTTGACAGTGCCAGTGTGAAGCTTTGTATTGACTTATCAGTTTTGTGCAGGATATTTAGGCTTGTGTCTACAATTTGACACAGACACTCATATAAATTAAAATGTACACAATTTTTCCTCTTCCTTTAGACAAAAGAAAGCAGAAGTCTACAATTTCACTTTATGGAAATCATTTAGCATTGTATTTGAAAGATAAATGTACAAGTTTCTGAGGGTAATAAGTGAAAATATTTACATTCTGTTTCTAGGTAAGGAAAAGTGCTATTCATTTTGGAGATATGCATTTGAATGCTTCAGAAATTGTGAAAATTAAGGGTCTGATTCATAAAGCATTTATGCCCTGTTTATACAGGATACATCTACACTCAATTCCAGGAAAAGAGTATCATTCATTTTGTCCCTCTTCTAAATCTCAAGTAGTTGGAAATATATTGGACAGACAGCTGTGATAGACACACTTTGAAGTGCCAATAACAAAAGAAAAAAAATTAAATTAAAAATAACATCTAGCAGATATGAGAGTGCTTTTGAGAAAGTTATTTCTTGATAATAGTGTTCAATATTATTATTTTAATTTTTCTTCTAAGACTTTTGGTAGTGCTTACTTCTGTTTTGCTGGGTTACCATTTTTTATGCTATGAATTTCCAGAATAATGCTGAACTTTTTCATTATATCACCATTGTTTTGGGGAATAAGCATCATAAGTCTATTTGCAACATGGTACAGAATTTAATACCTACTTTTTACCTGATTATATTTAGGAAAACCAAACATCTTCAAGAAGTCCTGTAATTTTATAAGATCATCAGCAATAAAATATATGCATTTCAGAGTTTTGGGAGAAAATATGAGTTGCATGTAAAGATTGAGCAGTGAACTGTGTAAAGGAGAATGACATAGTCCCAGTAAAATGACAGTTCTTCTCCCAGCCCTCAGCTTCAGAGAGGACAGAAATACATTGCACCTCCCTCCAAACCTTAGGCCTGCCAGCACCCTATGAGATAAGAGCATTGCTCTGGTTTTGGCTCTACAAACATACAGAGTGAATTCCAGTATCTGTGAAGACCCTACATGCCCAGAGTCAGAAAAAAACAGGGAGTTTCACAGACACTAAGCTTTCATACAGTGAGGAGTATCAGTCAGAAATACTGGATTGTGAAAGATGAACTGAAATTTTAGCTGAAGAGTAGTCATCAGGAGCATCACTCTGCTCTTGACAGCAACTGATAGAATGGCAGAGATTATTTGAAAAGAGACTAATATAGAGGCTGAATTAAAATGTCTGGGGAAAAAATGTAGGTGCTTATTATCTCTTTGCAAAAACCAGCATGATTAAGAATACAGGGTAGAGGAGAACGATCAACTTTTGACTGAAGGCTGTTAAAAGTTGCTGTTGAGTAAATAAAAGACTCAGAAAAATGATGATATTCAAAGTCTCTCAGGAAATATGCAGGCAACTTACCTGTCCTATGCAGGATCTCAGAATACAATACAACATGGCATAGGTAATAAGGGAAAAACAAAGTTCCTCGAGCCATAGACACACCTGACCACCAGTAACAAAAATTATGTTATGGAGGAAATAAAAATTTCTGTAAACCCTCTACAGAGATGCTACTCTTTCATATCTGGTGAATTATGTTAAAAAATAATAGGAATGAAAGAGCTGCTTTACCATTACTAACCCATATGCAATTTTGAATCCCACAAGGCAAAATGATGTAGCAGGCAGCTGGAGCAGTATAGAGCAGGGAGAGGCAAGTGAAACATTTCCTTGCACCTGTTTCATTACTTTTCCTCTTAGTACTAGCAACAAAATAAAAACCATCAGCATACTCTTGATATTACTGAATATTAAAGAAGTTAAAATCCAGAGATGAAGAAAATTGGAACCATATCTATGCAAAAACTGCCTGGAATTAAAAACCTGTGTCTTCCAAATAACAGGTCCTAAAGGGGTAATTGCCTGGTATAGGTAGCTCTTACTTCTAAAAGTGATAATAATAATAAATTGCCTTGATTCAACTCTATACTGAGCAGCAAAGTAGCAAAATTAGTATAACTTTCCTTCAAACCCCTGAATATCATTCTTGCTTGTGCTGACCTGTAATTTGTGCTGTAAATAATTTCATCATTGCATTTCTGCTGTCATGATTAGACCTAGCTATATACTCCATCTCTCTAAATTACCCTGGTTTCTTTTAATTAGCTGACCCCCAGTCTGAACCACTGCAGGGTCATGACTAAGAGATTCCCCTGCCCAAGGATGAAGAAATGTTCTCAAACTTCAAGACATACCATGTGCATCTCTTATATACTGTAAGTCTGTAGTCTGTCAGTCAGTGCAAGCAAATCCTAAATTGGTCTTATTTATACTCATGTATACTTCATTCTTTTAATTTCTCTGCCACAATATCACGAAACCAAATTATTCCCTTGCTCATATTTAATCAATCTAGAAAAAATAATGCCTAATTTTTAAAATTAGTATGCAAGTGGATAACATCAATAATATTTCTTCCTATTTAACAGAGAGGTTAAATTTCAAATAATTTTAGAGTACACATCCAGATACTTTTCTCTCTTTAGTATTTTTTGGCATCATACTCTAGTAGCTGGAGGACTCTTCTGTATAGCCCTTTCCAACTCCAGAGAAAAATGTCTCACTAATAATTCTCAGTGCTGCTTCAGGAATGTATCAAAATTTCACCCCACACACCTCTCCCCACTGAACTGTGGTTGCACCTGTTGCCAGTTCTGTATTCCCATGAAGTTCAAAAAAGCATCTTTTTATATGAAATCCTGTAGCATAAGTAGTCAGACTACAGTACTTTTTTTATTTCAGGAGTGTGATTTGTGGACTGTTTTGACAGAGCTAGGGAAAATCTTATTTCATCTTCAAATAGATTTTTATTTTTTTTATTTCAGTGGTGCTGTCCTTATGAGAACAAGTTCAACTTTACTTACTGCTGAAGTGAATAGCAGCAATTTCACTGACATGGTGGTTCAAAATTTACATGAATTTCAATAGTCGTTTTGCTTATCAGCATCCAGTGTGCTTAAAAAACATTTGGCAATGTGTACATGATTGTTTCTCCCAGAGAATTCTGTTCCTTTTGTAAGTTCCACACCTCCACCACCCTGCTCCCTTTTTCACTTCGGTGTAAAACAAAGAATTTGGACCTGGAATGTAGTGACTTATCTTTAATGCTTCCTTGTGCTTGTCTTTCCTGAAATGCCACATTTGCCATATTGCCAAATGCAACATTTTTCACTTGCTACTTTCAGGTCTCATTCTGGGTATTAGTGGACAGGTATTACTGAAATGCATAATAAGCTACAAATACCACATTCAGCCAGATTTAGGGCAGTGAACAGGATTTCACTAAACAAAGCTAGTGACCACTTTTATACATGAACATGCTGTAACTGACACTGACAATTCTGCCTATAATAAAACTGAATCAGACAACTTTTAGTTTCTCTAGAGATGACTATTTTTGTACTCACAGAGAGGACTACAAAGGGAATTTTAAAATAATTATTTTCAGAGATGACCTTTTACTTTTGATAAGGATATCTGGATTTTTTGGGGGGTATATATGCACTTCTGATATTTGTGCATATATACATATAGAAGTGCTTGCATGTACTGTCACCTTTTTGATCACAGTTTGCATAAGGATTGCTATGTGATTTCAACATAATTTGCGTGTTGTAGTTTTGCAGTTCAAATTTCTCATGTCATCTACCTCTCAATTGAAGTTCGGAGATTTGCACAACTCTGGAAGAATAAAGTTAAGAAATTGCATAATGATAAAACCCATACAGACTATTAGAAAGTCTCCCAAATATCTGAAGCTGCTTATGGTTCTATTTTTGAGGTAGTGCATATCTATGACCAAGTTATTTGTATCAATTGGCATAGCTTTATTAAGTCTGAAGGCTTAAGCCACTATGGTGAAGTTTTTGCATCACTGATCTGATATAAAAACTCAATGTGTCAATGTTGATCTGGTATAAAAACTCAGTGTGCCAAAGCCTACCAACCTTTCTGTGAGATGCTGGCCCATTTTTTGTTTGTTTTCTTATGGTTTCTGAGTTAGTAGAATTAACAGTTAATGCACCCAGGCAGGTTTAAAAAGTATTACAGGACACTGCATTTTCCATCCCTGAAAAAATAAGCCTTTTTAGGTTCAGAAATAATGCAAAATTTTACCTTGCTTTTCCTTTTGTGGGGCAGTTGAGGGAGATGGTCACAAAATATTGGGTTGGGGCCAAGGAATAATGATTGTTCTTCACATGCTCTTTAAAAAACTAGAGATGATTGTAACTTCAAAGATATTCTTCAAACCATTCTTGCCTTCTTGGACCTAGTACAAAGTCCACTGAAGCCAACATAAAAATACCTATCAAAGAGCTTTATCAAACATATGATGTGATGTGGTGTGGCTTCAGTGCAGGCTTCAGCCTTATTTTCTCCATACCAAATCTCAGGAGTATCAGATATAACACAGCAAATGCAGGATTTGTTGCAGCTGGCACATTTAGCTGCGTCTGCATATATTCCTAATGAATCAGTCCCTAAATTAGTGCACAATATGTATTATTTTAGTAGTCTATGTAAATAAATAAAATTTAAAAATCCCACCATAAACTCCGAATGTAGATTATAAAATATAAAGGATGTATTTAAATAAATATCCAAACATATCTGTTAACCCCAAAGGAAATTATCTATTTCCTTTCAGGCCTTCTTTGAGCAGTTCATACTCTTCATTTTTCTTATTTCCAGAGAAAATGGTTTATGTATTTTAGGAATGTATATATAGACATATATATATGGGAATATATATGCAGATGTGGTGTGTGTGTGTATATATGTATTCCCCTATATATAAA
>NW_008650631.1:0-3387 GCF_000695815.1 Acanthisitta chloris
TCCTCCAACCTTGATGATTCTGTGTTTGCCATTTGACATGCTCCAGGCTGCCCCTGAAAAACATTTTATTTCCTGTTTCATTCCTTCTTTTCTGAGTGGGGCCTGAGAACCTGCTCCTCTGGGACATACAGCTCAGTTTGGTGTGCCATGCCTGGTTTTTAATGTCAGATTTCACAGCAAGTAGTCCCACCCAGTTGCAATCCCAGTGCTTGGAAAACAGGTGCATCTCTCTGATTGCTCCCCCTGGCCGGGCAGGATGGGACAGCAAAGAGCTGGTGCTGTCACTGGTGGTACTGCCTGTGTGGTGGCAAATACCTGTGAAAGGGACATCCCTCTATCAGTCAAATTGCTGTGCTGTCTTCACTGTCATCCCAGAGAGATGTTCTGTATTACTCTGCACAGCTCCTAGTTCAGGGCTCTTCTCAAATGGTGCAAGAGCATCCTCTGAAGGGACTGTGTCTGACTGAATTACCAGGACAACCATTCATTAGTATTCATGTTACATTCAGCCTTGGTATGACTGTGACTTAGTGTGTCAGTTTGCAAATAGTAAACTTCCTGTGTCAAAGCAGTCAGCAGATTGCCTATGCTTATCAGGAATCACACCTCCAAAATCACAAAGTTGCTTTCAGGCAGAAATCATAAGGGTTTGGGTTTTTTCCTTTGGTTTATATTTTTGACCTCAAAGTCAGGTCATGTTCAGACTTTTCCTCCATGAAGTGGAACTTCTAAAATTATGCAGGACTTTCCACCCATTTCTTGATTTGAAAAGCCAAAGAAAATGTCTTTTATAAAACTTTGTCTCTCGAAATGAATTTCACAGACATCTTCAGTTCTGTATGTCTCACCACCTCGTGGGTACAGTCTGTGCTTCCATTTCATTTCCAAGCCATAGACACTTCTATCATATTTCTATTCCCACCTTTTCCTGAGTTGACTTATAAATTACATTCTGAAACAGAATCATTTTGATCTGACTTTGGGCTTTATTTTTTCTAACAATGATCAGTAGAGTATATTAGTGTTGCTTAGTAATGAAGTCTCTTGAGACCTGTCTGGCACATTTTTTAGAACATCCTGTTCTATTCCCTGCAGATTGTGACAACGAGATCAAATAAAACTGTATATCAGGAAAACATATAAAATACTGCTTATGTTACCAAATTATTTATTTTAAATTCAGGAAGGACAGAAATGATCATTTTAGTATGACTGAACTTCCTACTACCCATTTCACAGCCAGCAGTGTCCTATAATCTTCTGCCATCAGTTTTCATACAAGAATTGTTCCATGTTCATGAATAATTTCCTCCTTGGATATCCTATGTTGCCACATCACGTGTGATACTGTGTCATTCCAAAAATGTTTCATTCTGAGCATTTCATTTCTACTCACATCTGCAATACTGTGTCCCATTCTGAGCTTCCCAGTGTAAGAAAAACAGAGACTTTGTGGAGAGAGTCTAGTGCGGGGCTACAAAAATCATTGAAGGACCAAAGCATCTCTAGTACGAGGAGAGACTGAGAGAGCTGGGACTGTTCAGCCTGAAGAAGGGAAGGCTCAGAGGGACCTAATCCATCTGTATAAATACCAGGGGTGGGAGGATGAAGAAGAGGGATCCAGGCTCTGCTCAGTGGTGCCCACTGTCATTAAATTCCACCTAAACACAAGAAAACATGCTTTTACTGTGAGGGTGGCCAAGCACAGGAACAGGCTGCCTAGAGAGGTTGTGAAGACTCCATTTGTGGAGATACTCACAACCTGACTGGACATGGTCCTGGAAAACTCCCTTTTGGTGTCCCTGCTTGAGCAGGGTGTAAACCTGATGGACATGGTCCTGGAAAACTCCATTTTGGTGTCCCTGCTTGAGCAGGGTGTGAGACTGGATGACCTCCAGAGGTAGCCTCCAGCCCCAGCCATTCTGTGACTCTGTGATATATGAATTTTTAGTCCAGTGTATTTGTACACATTGCACTTCTTGTCTGTGGCATGTGTTTAAAATCATGCATGCTGTTTATCCATATGCCGTAAACACGTGCCAGTTGAAATGATCAGTCTTAATTCTGATGATTTCAGGTCCCTAAAGGAATTTCCACGACCCTAAAATTCTTCTAAGAACAGTAGAATTCGTCACACTGTGGCAAAGTCTTTATTTTAGGCTCTTAATCATTTAATATGTGAATACATTTCTCTTAGTATTTAAATTGCTATTTTGCATGAAAAACTTACTGCCGTAAAAAGCCATTTCCCCCTAGACCATGCATATTTAGTACCATGTCATGTCATATTTGTATTTAAAATTACATTTTTACTAGGTCTGTTTTCCACTTGTTCTTCCTATAGAGTGATCTCATTCGTACATCAATTCTTATAAAGTCAATTTAACGGCAAATTCCAATTACAGAGCTCAAATCTGGCCTGAGTCACATAGGCACAACTGTTGACAGATGCTTTGTAATGGGCTGCAAAGTATTTGTGCACAAACCACAAGAAGCCCAGCCTGGCTCTTGGAATTCAAGCTGGTACATGATGACTTAGTGGCAGTGCTGTTTTACTGCCTGCAGGAGTCTGTAAATCTGGATCACTATGGAGTTACATAACAGCCTCTAAGTGAGTCAAATACATTAACGGTTAGATAAGATAGATACTGGTTTGTGTATTCAGGTTGTAATGAGAGTTTCTAAAAACTGACAATTTATGCACATCTTTCCCAATCAACAGGCTTTGACAGGGATTAGCAATAGTCCCAAAATCAGGCAGTCCCATGTTCCTTGTGGCACGGACTAAATGGGACGATGAAAAAGTCTAAGATTGTAACAGCACAATTGGAATGAATCAAATCAAAACCAAGACAGAAGTCGTCTTCTGACAGTATCTCTTTTAGTTAATTCAGCCTCCAGCTAGCTCAATTCTGAATGAAATGGTTCAGCCATGGCTTGTGGATAAATGGTCTGTTTAATAGTGGAACACAACACATTACAGCTACTTATATTACATAAAATATATTTAAATGTATAGTCAGCTCCTGGATTTTTTGAAACTATCTGCAGTTTTGCTAGGTGGGCATACACACAGATCCCATGCTCTACAGGTTGCCTTGACTTCATTATGCAGGCATTGCTCTTACAGCGTTCTGTGAGGTTTGTCAAAGCACCTGGGGGGTGTTTGGGAGAAGGATTATTTGTTCCTAAATTATTTTATGCTCTGTCATGCAGATATGAAAATTTATTGGCAGATGTCAGTGGTGATGGTATTTTTTTTCCATGGGTTATAGCTTCAAAAAATCAGTCATAGAAATACATCTGGGTCCCATGGGCTTAGTTTGGGCTGATCCATCCACATTTGGGTTTATTTGACTTAAGGTGCCAAGAAATACTCCTTCCCTC
>NW_008650632.1:0-3440 GCF_000695815.1 Acanthisitta chloris
TTTTCAGCCTTTTCTCGGCATCAAGTGAGCATCTCCCTCATCTGCCCTTCCCAGAAACATCTTGGAGATGGTTTTAATCCATGGCAGTGGATTAGAGATGTGTGTGAGTTCTGAATCCAGTGTTTGTCCCCTTCTGAAATCCTTCCCAGTGGCGACAAAACTCCTTTTTGACTGCACTGCCAACCATGCAACTGACACAGGGCAGGGCTAGGTGGGATATTGGGAAGGAATTCTTCCCTGGGAGGGTGGGAAGGCACTAGCATAGGTTTCCCAGAGCAGCTGAGGAGTGTTGGATGTGGGGATGGTGCAGATCATCAGGTGTGGCACAATCACACCTGAACAGCATGGAGTTCCATACCTACAGCTCAGATGGCACTGAAGCTACACAGCTTTTGCCACCAGCACATGGCTCACTGGGCATGGACGTAGCATTTCAAAGTGTTATTTTTAGAGTGGATATTAGGGAAAATTACTTCCTTGAAAGGTCTGTCCAGCCCTGGCACAACTGCCCAGGGCAGTAGTGGAGTCACATCCCTGGAGGGATTTAACAACCATGTGGATGTGGCACTTGGGGACATGGTTAGTGGTGGCCTTGGCCGTGCTGGGGAATGGTTGGACTCAATCTCTCAGGACTTTTCCCACCTAAACTACTCTGTGACTCTCATGCAGACCCCAATACTGGAAACTGTTGTCCTGTTATTCTGATTCTGACAACTGGGAAGAGTTTCCGAATTGGAATACTGCACTTTTGAGCTCCCAAACTGCTCTGAGCTTGAGACAGAAGCACAGAAGCTCTGCAAGCCCAAGTTCTCCCGTGGCTGCATTCACCTCTCAGTATGAGCACCAAAGCTGCTGCTAGAAACTCTAAATTCAGTGTTCACTGAAGAGATCCCTAAACTGTTGGAGAATTGTGGGGAGTGGCCTGGCTGCTCTCAGCAAGGCTCCAGCATGTCTGGGCTAGTCAGGGGATGTGTTAGGACTTGTTGCCCGAAGGCCTGAGGAGGAGTAGGCCTGGAGAGGGATGTGTTTTGTTGCCCGAAGGCCTGAGGAGGAGTAGGCCTGGAGATGGGAATCTTGAACAGAGAGCGCCTGCATGCTGGCTCACTAGTCAGGAGAGGAGGAGTAGGCCTGGAGATGGGAATCTTGAACAGAGAGCGCCTGCATGCTGGCTCACTAGTCAGGAGTTAGGAAGTTGCTGGGGTAGAAGACATGTAACAAGTTGCTGTGCCTTAGGTTAACCAATTGGTGTACACCTATTGTATAGAATAAGCTGATGGGCAGAGAACACGCTAAGCCAAGAAAACTGTGAAAAACAACAATAAACAGACATCTTGCTTGCATCAAGCTGCATCCCGTCTCTCCATCACGACAGAGAATGGTTTGAAATGTGATGGTTTCCTGGCAAAACATACCAAGTGCCAGCACATCAGCTATTACCTTCTAGGTCATATTAGACTAGCAGAGCAGTACTGGAAGAAACACAAGGAAGTGATCCCTGTGACTGCCCAGATGTCAGGAGGTACAGCTGTATCTGCCAGAAGTCAATGTAGAGACATTCCCAGGTCAGAGCTTCCCCTCCCCCCATTAAAGCAGAGAAGTGTTTGGTGGAGGAGACACAGCTTAGTGCAGCAGGGGGAACTGTTCACCTGCACATTGCACATTCTGGCAAAGTCAGGTCTGGCAGTTTTTTTCCAGGGTACTGAGAATCCCAACCTGCCTGCACAGCAGTGGCATAGTCCAGCCTTAGGTTAGTGGAAAACAGCCTGGATCCTGTATAAATGCCAAGAGGTGGGAGAGGCAGAGGGCCTGCCTGCACCCAGAAATGATACAAGTATGTGCTTCAAGAGTTTTTCCAGCCAGAGGTGATGAAGCCTTTGGCCAGTGTTCTCAGGCACACGATGGATTGTTGGGGTGTCCTGTGCAGATCAGGAGTTGGACTCTATGATCTTAGTGGGTCCCTTCCAGCTCAGGAGATTCTATGATTGCTCTTCCACTTAGGAAAATGCCTATAGCGGCCGTGGGAATCTGTCAGTAACACACCCAGAGGGTTTGGGTTTATCTTTCATATCAGCAGTTGCGCCCCTCCTGCCTCAGCCTCTGTGAGGTGGAGCAGTCCTGGGAGGGGAGCTATGGGTTTGCTCAGGCAGGAGGAGGCGCTTGGCCCTTGTAAAGCTTGATTAAATGGCAGCAGGAGCTGGAGCAGTTGGCACTGACTGAACTGTGGCTCTGGATCAGGCTGAAATCCTCCTGGTGCCATGATGGGATTATGGAGAAGTTCTAATCCCATTGGTTTTAACTAGTCAGGGGCAAAGTCATTCGTCTGATGGGCAGTAAGGATTTCCCCCCAAATTATTACCAAATGAGTAGACTTAGTGCTTTAAAAAGTGGAATTGTGAAGGCTTCACTTGGGGAATTCCTGTATTAGAGGAATCTGAGAATCCCAGACTGGTTTGGGTTGGGAGGGACCTTAAAGCCCACCTAATTCCCCCCCTGCCATGGGCAGGGACACCTTCCACTAGCCCAGGTTGCTCCAAGCCCCATCCAACCTGACCTGGAACCCTCCCAAGGGTGGAGCAGCCACAGCTTCCCTAGGCAACCTGTGCCAATGCCTCAGCACCCTCACAGACTGGAATTCCTCACTGAACACAGTGATATTCATAGGATTAGCAGAATTGTTCCCATTCTCTTTGTTGCTGCTGTGGATTAAGTGCTTTGACATTATTTCCCAGTGATACATCCTGCATTATTTATTGTTGTAATCAGTAAGGTTCCAGAGCCATAAATAACTTGGCTTGCACAATGTGTGACTTTGGCTTATGGATCTCCATTAATGGATTAAATTAGATTTTCCTGGAGATAGCTGTTACTGCAGCATGGCCAGGGAACACACTCATAAAAAGAGAGCTGCTTGGGTGCCCTTGGGCTTGAACTTTGGGGCTTTGGCAAAAGAGGCTGTATAAGGAGCAAGAAAGAGCATAATAGGCTCATGAAGGATATGAGACAATCAAAGCCAACATGAGGATGCATTTCCTTCTTCCAGGTGTTCATAGAGTCATGGAATGGGTTGGGTTGGGTCGGGAGGGACTCACCACTTTTCCTCCCAAGTTTCATTCCTCCCTTGTGTCTTGAGGAATGGCACAAATGTGCCTCCAAAAAATCACGTTCTTTGCCAAACAGCCTCAGAAAATTATTTGGAGTAAAACCCTTCATCCTTCTCATCTTTGTCCTATCAACCTGCTCTGGGAGCTGCTCCTGTTAAAGATAGCTCTGACTGCCGTGGCAGGAAAGGAAAGAGACAGGTTGCTGTGGCAGGAAAGGAAAGAGACAGGTTGTTGTTGGGGTGTGAAGTGGCTCAGGGTTGCAGATTTGCTCTCTGAAACTTTCACAGTTTCTCAGTCTGTAAAACCAAAAAGCACTAGTGTGCTGGTTTGAGCTGGAGT
>NW_008650633.1:0-229 GCF_000695815.1 Acanthisitta chloris
TGGAAGCGGCGTGAATTCACGGACCTGAAAGCTTAGTCGCTTGCTTTGGGTTTTGGTTTTTTTTTTTCCCCCTTTTTCATTTTCCTAAGAAAACACCACGGAATGGGTTATATGCCTAGATCGACTAAATCCACCACTTCTGGGGAAGGCATTACACAATCGGGCCAGTTATACAAACCTGGAATATTTCATAACTTGTTTACATCAGCTGGCCCAGCCTCACTCTTTT
>NW_008650633.1:368-1362 GCF_000695815.1 Acanthisitta chloris
AGTGTCGCCTTCGCATCAAGAAGCCATAGAATCATTAAGAAAAAAAACAAAAAAAAACAAAGGAAAAAAGTCCAGTCTTAAACTCTGCCAGCCGTACCAGCCCGTGACATTCCTCACATTAAAGAAGTTTTACCAGAAATGACTCGCTGCCGCTCCCCGCCTGCTCCAAACGCATCTCGCTGGTGCCCTCTGCGGGCTGCGCGCCGAGATTTCCAGGGATTCTCGATCGGCTAAAGCTTATTCCCTGGTTTACAGTAAATAGCAGGACAAGGTTGAGGAGCGGGAAGTCGGGCTGAGAAGCTGGAAACGTCCGGCAAGCTGCAAATCCTCACTCTCCCTTTCCTCCTCTGATTCAACAGCTGCGCTGGATTCAAGCACTTGCTGCAGGAGGTCGTGAAACTTCGTCACTGCTTAATAGTTGAGCTGTCGCAATCTGAGCAATAAGTGGGTTTTCCCCTATTTCTGGGGCTGCACATCTTCCCCAGGCAGCTTGCATGCGTGGCATTTGAGATGGGGACCAGAGCCCAGTTTCTAGGGTTACTATCTGGGACGGGGCTTTGAGCAGGACGTCGGCTTAGCGAGAACATAAATGTTTTCTTTAAGAATCCGGGAGATTTCTCAAGGCCTTGTGTGTCGCCTTTCCCTTGATCCTTACAGATGTTGTAGATTAGGATCAAATGTAAGCGTTGCTTTTACCCTAGCAGTCAGTTCCTTCTGCTGATTCTGGTCTATGAAGATCTGCAGAGTTTTATCGCTACAGAAAATATGCATTGTAGAAATTTTTTTCTTTAGCTTGTGTTTTTTTTTTCTAAAGGCAAGAGAAGATGCATCAGTCACATGTTTAAGTGGAAACTGTGTCTCTGAGCCAAAACTTTGATGCTTTTTAATTATTTTTTCTCATACAACAGCACTGGAACATTTTTCTTTTAAGTTGCATGTCATGCTATTTTCCTAATCACTGACTTGCTGTGTGGTAAACAGACTTTAAGGGAAA
>NW_008650633.1:1411-12447 GCF_000695815.1 Acanthisitta chloris
AATAATCATAGCACTGTGTCCAGTCTTCCTTCGATGAGATCCTCAATATGGGAGAGCCATCAGGGGTCTTGTCCTTATTATAAGATATATCACATATACCTTATATTAGATCACTGAGCAGTTGTTACAGATGCTCTGGGTGTTTTCCTGGTTGCTTTGTTGTTAGGTTTGATTTTTTTTGCCCCGCTGTTATACCCATTTCTAGACCAGTTTCTGGCACTGCTCAGCACTTGCAGATGCAAGTGAAGGTCTAGAGGGGAGCCGATATGCAGTGGGGTGCGGTATAGAAACTCCTCCTTAAGCTGGAGAAGGGAACAATGAAACCAAAGCCTGAAATGTTCCTGTGCTCCTAGGTTTTGACCTGCTAATGTAGCCTGTCCCTGCCTGTGGCAGGACTTGCTGGAGCCTCCCTCGACTATGGATCTGAGGAGGCTCCCATGCAACCCCGTACTTCTAAGGCAGAGCAGAGGCTGACCTCAGTTCTTGGCACTCCTAATAACAGGACTCTTTTTATTTGCTGTTAGTTGTTGGGGTTTTATAATAATACCTTCATCTGCATGTTGCTTGGGTCAGGAGGCAAGCAGTGGCTTCGCGGTTGAGCGTGTGCTGTGTGTGCAGCCCTGCAATCTGGCTATCGCTACATCTCTTCTGTAGCACTGTGAATTCCTTGTAGATAAGAAGAACCGAGAGCTGGCAGAGAGATGCCTCCAGGAGCCTGTCTTGGGACGGGAGAGGAGAGCTGTGCCTTTCCTGGGAGAGGAAGAGGCAGGAGGGGTCTGGAAAGAGGAGAAAAGGGGAGGTGGGCTGGTAGGGGGATTGAAGCTCTCTTGAGAGGAGGAGGGATGAGGAGGCCAAAGCTGGGACTGCAGTATGGGGAAGGTTCTGGCATGCCAACATGAGTAGGCTGGTGCTCAAAGGGGCTGTGCAGGGGAGGTGGCAGGGAATTCAGGGCTTGCCACTGGAACCAGCAGTGTCCCAGGGGTTAGAGCTGGTGGCTGCTGGGCAGAGTGTGGGGAGCCAGCCCGGCAAAGATGATTCAGTGCAGTGTCCTAGGAGGGAAAGCAAGGTATGCGAGGGAAGCCTGACCAGTCAGGAAGTAATACCTGTAAATCCTGGTGGTAGGCTGAGCACCCTATCTGAAGACTCAGCCTGCCACAGCAGTATGTCCCTTAAAGAGTTATCTAGGAAAAATACTGCCTTTGGAAAGTACAGAATACAGGTTTGGGGGACTTTTTCTCTTTTTAAGATATTTTGACTTATTAGAAAGGAGGCTGGTGACAGAGATGGGGCATGGCACAGAGAGGGACTGGTCTCTTCCCTCGATCTGCAAGCAAGCACCGTGGAACTGCAGGGGGATGTGGCTGAACTGAGCAGCTCCCCTTTGCTGTCCAGAAGACCTCCACTAATGTTAGAGAAGGGCCCTAGTTTGAATACAGAACTGATTGCAGTTGCAGTACTCACTCGATCAATAACTTGGGGCCTGATCCTTGTGTCAGGTGCTTGTATTTTATGTGGCTGATTTGGTGGTGGATCTGACTCTCCTGACCTCTTTAGGAATTTCTAGCATGTTGTTGGGTGTTGGAGGCAGAGGTTTGCTCTGGAATGCAAATGGTGTCTTCATGGCAAAACACCGGAAGATCTCTGAATGTTTCGTAGTGTCCCTGAAAAGACGGGACCTTTTCTTCTCTGCTGTTTGGATACAGAAGGGATGGTGGTAAAGGTCACGGTAGAAACCACTTGTGGAGCTGGTAGCAGAGCTCACATCCCTTGAGTTGAGCTTGTGGTTCAACTGGTCTTGCACTTCCTCCCTTCTGTGAGGTTAAGGTTCCTTTGTGTTCTGGTTGTGGAGGCACCAAGGCATCCTCTCCTGTGCCATGTGGTCACAGCCTACACCAGGCAGAGCAAAAGAGGGGATTTGCACCCATAAATTCTGCTCTAGTGTTGGCAGTTTGCAGCCCTGGGCATCTGTAGTTAATTGGGAGAGGTGACATGCACTCTGAAATGTGAGGTGAGCTGAGACTGTGTTGGACTTAAGCTCCATGTGAATCTCTGAGGTTCCATTTGGGGGTTTTGCCAAGGTCTTGATGCCAGTGTCATCCTCTCTGTGTAGTTCCCCCGCCCGCTTAACGTGACTCACTCCTTCCTTCTCTCATCCTTTCTTCCTAGGTTTTGAGCTGTCCAAAGCTGTAAGTCGGCAGTTGTCAGTATTCAGACTGGATCTCCCGGTCTCCCGGCGTTGGCAGCTGGTTGATGCTGGCCCAAAGTGCTGTAGCTATCAGAATGTGAAATACTATTTGCAGGAGCCTTGGTTTAACAAAGTACTTAAGGTGCTTGACTAGGCACACCCTGAAAAGGAAATCTGTGTTGAAGTGCTGTCCCTTATCTGGGACGCTTACCTGAGCTGAGGTCAGGCTGATGCAAGGGCTCTCGCTTCTCTGGGAAGCTTGTTTGTTGACCCAAGAGTGCATTTCAAGGCTTACAAATCAGTGGTGTTGATGGCTGCGGGTCCTACGAGCCCTGTCCCTTTGCACAGTGATTGCTGGAGCAATGCATGCCTGTCTGTTAATCCCAGTCTAACCATTGAAAGCCTCCTGAAGGAGCTCAGCGTAGACAAAAGCATTCTTTCTCCCCTGATTCCCCCTCCGGGGACAAGTGATTGTTTTCTTTGCAATTTAGTGCCAGCATATTATCCAGATGGATTTACCTCTGTCTGAAACAAGGTGTAGATGTATTTTGGAGGCAATCATTACCTGCTGCCTTGGTTTTACTGCTGCCTTGTTTTGTCTAGACAGTGCAGAGAGCTGCAGGGAACTTGTCCGATGTGAATCCTAAGACCTATTTTATAGGCTGCTATTAAAATACATATCCTTGCACGTAACCATCCCGGGGCCGGGTTTCTCACCCTGCGTGTGTGTGGTGAGCGCGGAACCACTGAAGAAGAAGCAAACTGCAGTTCTTGCCATACCAAACCCTATGTGGACCAAGCCCAGACTTCAGGGCAATCATTTGGTAGAAGAAGGCTTGGTAACGGCATTTCAGAGCTGAAGTTTCTCTTCCTTTTCTTTGGGCTGGCAAAGAAGTGTTTCTCTAGAAACTCCCTTAATTCCCCTTTTGCTCCCCGCCGGAAGGAGCGGTGGGCACAGGCGGGAGGTGGCCGCAGTGGGGAGGGAGCTGCGGGAGGGGGGTGAGCAGGGGGGCTGGGAGAGGGCAAGGCTACTCAGGAGGGAAAGCGCCTGAGCCCAGGGGGCTGTGGCAGGCAGGGGCAGCCTGGGATGTTGCACAGGCATCAGTTTTTGGTGCCTTTGCTTCAGGTGCTGCTTTGATCCTCTCTGGTGCCACTCCCGAGAGCCTAACTGGTTTCGGAGTAACCGCTTGTGTTCTGCTTTCATTGATGGTTTCTTCTCTTTTTCCCTCTTCTCCTCTGCCTTTCCTCCTAGAAATTTCGAGTAGATATGCCAGGATCAGGCAGTGCTTTTATCCCTACGATCAACGCCATCACAACTAGCCAAGATCTACAGTGGATGGTCCAGCCCACCGTCATCACCTCCATGTCAAGCCCCTACTCTCGTTCGCACCCCTACAGCCATCCGCTGCCCCCGCTGTCTTCAGTGGCTGGACACACAGCCCTCCAGCGACCTGGTGTCATCAAAACCATCGGCACCACAGTGGGGCGGAGACGAAGAGACGAGCAGGTAACCACAGTGGGCAGAGTGGCTGGGAGTGACCTGAAAACAGATGTAGAGAGGTTCCCCCCCCGCCCCCTCTCGGGATCTCCCAGCCCCACAGGGGAGCGCTGAGGTCTGTCCCTGGTGCTGTGCAGGTGCTGGGGTTTCTTAGGGTGACGTAGCCTGTAAGCTGGAGGGTAGCTTGTATTGCTGCTTCCTCATTGTACGGTGAGATTTCCCCAGTGCTCATCAAATGCTTCACACCACCAGGCCACATTGTGGCTCAGTTTCAAAAGCTGATGAAACTCTCAAGTCAAGCCCTGGGTTTCAGTCTGAGTGTCTCTGCCGTTCCAGGCAGAAGGAAACCTCCGAGCAAGCAGGGGAGCTTTTCTGTAGGTGCTTCACAAATCAGCCACCCAAATCAGCTGGTGTTTTACATCTGTTCTGTGGCTGTTAGCACTGCTCTAGTCTCAGTTTGTGTGATACCCCCAGTATCAGCCAGGAACGGCTTCCTCAGAGCACTTTTAGTCTAGTACCAAGAGCCTTCTGGATGTCTGGGGTCTAAATTCACCTTCCCAGTACAAATGTACTATCACGTGATCTCTTTGCAGCAGTGAGGTGGGGATCCTGTAAGATTTTTCTGCTCCCATCCCAGTGCCATTTCCATTACTGGGATGGGGTGGCTTGTATCACTGCTGCCCTGTGCTCAACCTCCTGGTGGGATTGTCAAGCCAGCACCCTGGTTCCTATGCTGGGGCAGTGTGGTGGAGTGGATGTAGGCATCTCATCTTCTGGAAATCCTTTCGGCCCTGTTGGTCTCTTCTTAGTAAAAACTAGCCTTCTCCAGGGCTGTCTGGTGAATAGCTATCCACAGTGCTAGGCTGATTTACTTGAAAAAATAAAGTAAAATCTGAATAAACTGAAAGATCCAAAAGATCTTTGCAAATTCTTCCCCAGCAGCAGTTGTGTGGGTCGCAGCAGAGCGATGTAGTGAGACACACTACAACACCCTCCGTGCATGAGCACAGTCTCTTGCGTGAGGTCTGTTTCTAATAAGACTCACCAGCCCTACTTTTACTTCCACGTCATCTGTTTTGATTCACAGTCTGATGTGTTTTTTTGTGGAGTCGCTGTCCGGTTTAGACCTAAGAGGTTAAAGTCAAAGTTTATCAGTACCTCTGTGTGGGGAGCTGGTATGGGTGCACTGAGGACCTATGTTTGGGGGGAAGGATGGGGCAGCCGTGGTGGTTGGCGTACGTGCCAGCTCTTTCCACCAGCTGGAGCTACTTCCCAGTTCCCTTTGTGCAGGGCTGGTGTCCAAAGGCAAGGAAGGTCTCACGAGAACTGGAGAAATAATTAGCAACGACTAATTTGTTTGACAAATGCTGCCTCTGTGTTCACAAATTGGCCGTGAAGAGATCACCATATTCTCCGCTTTATTTGTTGTTCGGAGTTATTTGCTGAAGGATGCCTGCCAAGCAATTCCTGGCCTGTGGCTTGTTTGCAAGCCGTTCATTGTGGGCCATTCAAAGCCAAGTCCTTTTGATTAGACACGTGCTAAGGCAGTACCCGGGTGCTTTTCTGTGACTCTTTGGCTCAGGTTTTCACTGTTGGTGCTTTGAACACCACATCGGAGTGCCTTTTCGGAAAACATTGTGTAATGCTTTGTGAAAAGAGCCTGTTTTGATGAACGTTCCTGACAGTGAATGCACGTATTGGGCTTGGACAAGCTACGGATAACGCGTACAGCAGGGGCACAAAGAGTGCCAAATCCAACCGCTTTCAAACAAATCCAGCAGCCACGGACAGAATATGCCATTTGAGACCTGGTAAAATGTTAAGCATGTCCAGATTAGGGCTTCAGCCCCGTCTGTGTGACTTTTCTCAAGGCAGAGCCTTTGAAACAGATAATTAAAAAATGTCTGAAGGCCCTGAGAGGAGAAATTTCGCTCCCAACGTATTTCAGTGAGATCTGTGCTTCTGAAGCATGAAAGGGCTCTTGAAAACTCTGCACAGAGGCCCCAAGTCAGCATAGCTTCCATGTGCATGCTAACTCTTTGCCATACTGTAGATACTTGTGTGCAAATACATTTTTACGCTGCACACATTCAGGCTGGGAAGTGAGTGAGCAGAGCTGTATCAGGGAGGGCAGTGCCTGCAGGGGCTCCATACTGGGGGGAATCTGCTGGTGGGAAAAGCTTTTGAGCCTAAATCCTGTGTCCTGTAGTCTTAGAAGTGCTTGTGTCACTCAGTGGGCATCCAGGGTCTGCGTTATGTGCAGGTGACATGGCAGGCACAGAGCAGATCCTGAAGAAAGCAGAAATGAGCAAACTGAGTGCCCAGAGGCTGAAGTAAACTCACTGAAACTGCAAACATCAAAATTAAGGCGATAGAGTAAGCTAAAACAAATCAGACCGAGGTTAGAGTAAAACTAACAATAAAAATAAGAGATAGTAAAAGGGTGAATGTCTTGTTTGTGACGTTGACAGTCCATGAAGGTATTAAAACTGAAAGCTTTTATGAAGAGGTGTTGCTTTCCATTCTCTGCTGCACTATGTGAGATCTGACATGTGCTTTGCAGGGTGTCATGGTTTCACTTTTGTTTGCAGTCACCAGGCCAGAGCCCCTGCGGCACACACCGGCTCAGTGAGACTGAAGTCCGGGGCACGAGGTTGGTCTGCAGCAGAGGAGGATGCATGACTGAGCTTGTGCCCTGAATCCTCACACTGGTCTGTTTGCACCAGCTCCTGCACACCGTGTGCCGCAGCGAAGGACTGGGCCGTACTCACCCTCTCCATGTGCTGCTGTATTGGCTTCCTGGCCTTGGCAGTGGTGCAGACCTGTCTCCTGCTGCTGGGATTTGTAAAACCTCATTTCAAAGCCCAAAAGCTAGGCATAACTTGACTAGGTTCCTGCTCACTTCTTCTGGTTTTGCAAGAGTGTAGCTGGATGGGTTCCTATGGAATTGCTGCTGATTTATATCAGTGAGGATGTCAGCTGGCCTCAAGAAGCCCTTGATATCACTGGAGCCTTGCCTGCTGATGCAAGAAGCAGTGTGTTATCTCGCTGAGTGCTCAAAAATCTGAGGTCAGATTTTTGGGTGGTATAAATCACTGTTTCTTCATGGGACCTCTGCTGATTTCCCTGTCTCCCTCTCTACCCCATCCCCGACCTTCAAGCTAACAACTATTTTTGTGTGGGAAGCAACAGATATTTTCTTTAAAGAAAGAAGCACTTACAACATCATGCTCTGGTTTTGCTTAACGTACCACCCAAGTTGTGCAACAATCAGAGCATCTTTTATCTGTTTGGCCTTGGTGCAGATTCACTGTCCTCTTACACAATCCTCTCCCTGCACCCTGCTCCATCTTCTCCTCACCCTCCTGCTGAGACCTGGTGGTGGCAGAGATACTGTGTGCTTTCATCTTCTGCTGACAACAGTGAAGAGGGGGAGCGCTCAGCATCCTGCTGGATCAGGCCTTTCTCCTTAGCATTGTGGTTAAATCCTCACAAACTTAAAGGAATGCCTTGCTCAGATCTGATTGGATTTTCTTGGCACTTGCCCGCAGCTGTCGCCCGAGGAAGAAGAGAAGCGAAGGATCCGGAGAGAGAGGAACAAGCTGGCAGCTGCTAAGTGTCGTAACAGGCGCCGAGAGCTAACAGAGAAACTCCAGGCGGTACGTGCTCTGCATACATTTCTCCTTCCTTGTCTCCCACCCTTTGGACCAGCTCGGAGGGCATAGCTCTTCCTCCACTAGCATGTTTGAGGAAGATGCTTCAAAACACACACTGCCTTCCCCTTCCAAGGCTGCCCAGTGGCATTGCTCCTACATCAATGGTGGTTGATGAGGAGGACTTGTGCCTGAAGCACGGGAGCCTAAATTCTGCTTTCTGAGTGCCCAAAATGCCCTAGGAGTTCTCTTCCCTTGTGGAAATAAAGACACTGTGCCTCAGAGGCATGCTTCAAGGACAAAGGCACTGAAGAGGTAGGATCATCTGAAAGCAGTAGATGATGTTACGTGTACCTATCAAAGCTACATCCTTGAGGCTTAACCTTTCTTGGGGGAGGTGAGTGGCAGGGGGTGACTGACTTCCTTCAAAAAGGAAGCACCGCAGAGGTGTGTGCCCTGGTGCTGTGGGGGTAATAATGGGTTGAGCTGGAGAAGGCAGAGCTGAGCACAAGAGCCGAGGAGTGGGTAAGGAGCTGGTTGAAGAGGAGGCAAGGATGGGTTGTGTTGAAAGAGGCTGAAGTTCTGAGTTCCCAGTGCACTTGCTCAAGAACCAGCCTAGGCATGGTTTTATCCAATGATCTTGTGAACAAGCACAGCAGCAGCAGTGAAAGCACACCAGTGAAATGTGCTGCTGGCTCAAATTCAAGAGATATTCTCAGTGTAGGGGAGGCAGGACATCCTATAGGAATGCCATGACTAAAGTAATAGAGGAGTGTAAAGTGGGAAGTCATATCCTGGAGGACTGAGGGTGAGTTCGTTGTGAAATGATGCGCTCCTTACATGGGAAGGTACTAACTGCTCGCAGATTGTCTATGAACCACCATGATGTGACCGTGGGAAAGGTAAATATATTAATCCTAGGATGCATCAAGGAATGACCCAGTGGAGATGAAAGCGTTAGTCCTTTGGGCAAGAGTCAGGCAAGTGTCAGACCTAACCTGCAAAATGCACTACAGAAAGAAAATGGAAACAGTTTAGAGATTGCTATACATAACCTCTCTGTAAGTGAAAAGAATATGACTAGCTTAACACCAAAAACAATGGGAGGAGATTTGGGTCCTCTCTGCTAAGGTGTCTGTCAGGCAGAGAGCAAGGGAGAAGAGTGAAATCACAGGTCAAGACAAAGTGGCAGAAACTGGACATCAGAAAATTAAGGTGAGTTCATGAGAAGAATATTTATAGCCCTTAGATTGGGAGTAGCCTACTAGTAGACACATGAAACTGGCAGTGACATAGTGCCTGCTTGGCAGTGACATAGTGCCTGCTTGGCTCACGAAGAGTCTGGGGTGTATCTGCGTATGCCAGATGGGATCTGGACTTGATGGCCATGTTCCAGGTGAGGAGCAGTTCCAAAGCCTCTGGTATTTATTTATTCTCCTTTTGTCTTCAGGAGACTGAAGTGCTGGAGGAGGAGAAGTCCCTACTGCAAAAGGAGATTGCTGAGCTCCAGAAGGAGAAGGAGAAGCTGGAGTTTATGCTGGTGGCTCACAGCCCTGTGTGCAAAATCAGCCCTGAGGAACGTCGGAGCCCACCATCCAGCAGCCTCCAGAGCGTTCGGACTGGAGCAAGTGGAGCCGTGGTGGTGAAGCAGGAGCCTGTGGAGGAAGAGATCCCATCTTCCTCTTTGGGCCTTGACAAAGCCCAGAGGTCTGTCATTAAGCCCATCAGCATTGCTGGAGGTTTTTATGGGGAGGAGGCACTCAACACTCCCATCGTGGTGACCTCAACACCAGCCATCACTCCTGGCTCCTCCAACTTGGTGTTCACCTACCCCAACGTGTTGGATCAGGAGTCACCTCTCTCCCCTTCTGAGTCCTGCTCCAAAGCTCACCGGAGGAGCAGCAGCAGCGGGGACCAGTCCTCAGATTCCTTGAACTCTCCCACCTTGCTGGCGTTGTAATCCCCCTGCGGCCCCATACTGCCAGTGTGTTACATCCCTCACAACACCATGGGGGGAGCCCCCCTCTGTGGGATTAGAGACAGGCACAGGATCGTTCAAGCACAAGGGCAGCAAGATCAAGGATGGGGAAGTGCTACAGCTCCAGGAAGGAGAGTGAGGACCAACGCCAGCTCCCTGGAGGCAGGCAACAACAAGGGTGGGACTGACATGCCAGGACTGTTTGGAGAGGGTGATGTCCTCTCTGTAGGGACTGCCTGCGGAAACCTCTTTGCGGCCGTAGTGGACTTGGGGAGCCAGAACTGAAGGAGAGCTGGAGACAGTTGCTAGTCATCCCTTTCCTTTGTGGATTGGTCTTAATGGTTGTGCTCTGTGCTTAAATCTTTCTGGTTAGTTGATCTTACAACTTCTGTCTTGCCCTGTCTCTCTCTCTCTCTCTCTCTCTCTCTCTCTGCTTATCATTTCCAATGTTGTTGATCCCATTACATTTCATCCAGTTGCTCTGAACTTAAGACTTGTTAGGATCTTTCCTCTTGGGAGTGGCTGTGGGAAATGTAGGGTTGCCTGTATGGGAGGGGGATGGCTGGGAGGACCAGAAGAGAGGGGGACCAAGAGGAGCCCAAGAGCTCAGCAGCAAGGGCAGAGCTTGTAATCTCTAGCCTGGGGCACAGACAGCAGGAGGCTCATGTGGAAGCCTTCCTTTTTTGAAACGTAGATATATTTATCGTCTTGGGCTCCTCAAAAAAACAAGTTAGCATCTCAGGGCCAAAGTAGCATCAGAAAAGCTGCTGGACTGGTACCTACCAGTGTCTTTGGCAGGGTTTTACCCTAGTTTGCTGGATATCAAGTCTGCTGCTTCTTGTTTACTTTACCTGGGCAGCCTGCTGTCTAGGAGTATTGCATCTTCCTTCCCATCAGGGCTCCTGACTCAGAGGCTGATCTCTTCCTCTTATTAAATCTTCCCCTCCCCTTGTCCATATTTGCAGAACATGCTGCCGAAAAAGAGGTGGCACCACGTGCCCATAAATCTAGGATGGAGACTGGCAGCCTCTAAGAGGGTAAAACTAGCTGGCTGTACCCTTGCTGACTTTTTCATTGTTGGGAAACACAGCAGCACACATCCACCAGCTGATACTAGTGAGTGCTGTTTGCTCAAAGATTCCCAGTTTCTGAGGCTGAGGGGAAGGTAGTGGTCCAACCTCTGGCACAGCACAGGCCACAAGGAACTCCTGACCAGGCAGGAATGGCATGGTTAAAGTGTTGGCTTGTTTGAACTAGAATGAGCTTTTGATAACCTTTGGCAAATGACAAATTGACAGCAAAGGAAAATCGATTAGCATTATTTGCACCTCAGTTTTTGGCCTCTGTTTCATTAGGTTTGTTGCTTTCTATTTGTTCTGGATTAGTTGGGGTTGATTGGCCTGAAGACAAATAGCAAACCAAAGGGCTCTTCCCCTTGCCCTGTGTCCTTGCCTTCTCCAGCCTGTGGGCTTGGCTGCTACTGCTCAGTGCTCACAGAGGGCACAAGCTCTCCAGTGCTGATGTTCGATACTGAAAACAATAATGTGTGTAACCTGTTCCTACTTAGAGCCAAGCTCAATTCCTGTTGATGTCAAGGCTCTGACAAACCATGACCTTGTGCACACTAGGATTGCCCAGCTTGCCAGCTAAGCCTCTTAGGGGATAGCTCTTTGGTCCTGCCTGTTGAAGCTGTGGTGGCAGCTATTTATTTTGGTGAGAGAT
>NW_008650634.1:0-661 GCF_000695815.1 Acanthisitta chloris
GAATCTCTGGGATATTGGGCAGGAGATTCCTGGGATTTGGGGAGGGAAATCTGTGGGATTTAAGGGAGGAATCCTCAGGATTTGGGGGAGGAACACTAGGATTTTTGGGCAGGAATCCCAGGATTTTGGACAGGAATCCCAGGATTTTGGGACAGGAATCCCAGGATTTTGTGGCAGGGAAAAACCCGGGGTTTTTGGGGACCCTGGGATTTTAGGGCAGGAAATCCTGGGAATTCCATGTGTATCCCACAGGTGCTGGAAGCTTTTTCCCGTGCGGAACAGCAGCCCAAGCCAAGTCCTCATCTCCTTTTTTCCGACGTTTACCTGGAGATGCCTCAACACCTTCGGCGCCAACAAGAGGCTCTGGAGAGGCACCTGCAGCACTATGGGGAGCACTACCCCCTGGAGCTCTTCCAGAAGTGATTCCCAAAATTCCTAGGGATCCTCCAAATCCTAGGGAAGCCCCAAAATCCTAAGGAATCCCTAAAATCCTAAGGAATCCCTAAAATCAGCCCTGACACCCCCAATAAACTCTGATTCCCCCCAGAACCTTGAGGAGAATCAACCCCTGGAGCTCTTCCCAAAGTGATTCCCAAAATTCCTAGGGAAGCCCCAAAATCCTAGGGAATCCCCTAAATCCTAAGGAATCCCTAAAATCCTA
>NW_008650635.1:0-237 GCF_000695815.1 Acanthisitta chloris
CCTGCAGAACAACGTCATCGGGGCGCTGCGGGCGGGCACCTTCGGGCCCAGCACCGTCACCCTCTGGCTCTACTCCAACAACATCTCCTCCATCCAGCCGGGCACCTTCCGCCACCTGCCCGCCCTGGAGGAGCTCGACCTGGGTGACAACCCTCATCTCCGCGTTCTGGCCCCCGACACCTTCCACGGCCTCCACCGCCTCCAGGCTCTGCACCTGTACCGGTGCCGGCTGGCCCG
>NW_008650635.1:251-1215 GCF_000695815.1 Acanthisitta chloris
GCCTCCAGTACCTCTACCTGCAGGAGAACGGGCTGCTCTACCTCCAGGTGTGCATGGGCAGGGGATGGGGGACGTGGGTGAAGGGTGGTGGGCAATGCCTTCAGGGCACAGAGGTGGAACTGCGCAGGGCGATGCCTGTGGAGCAGAGAGATCATGGAGCAAGGACATGGGGCAGGGTGACAGGTGACACCCATGGAGCCAGGATGTGGGACGAGGTGATACTGATCGGGCCAGAATACGGGGCAGTGACAGGAGATGCTGACGGAGCAGGGACACGTGGCAGGGTGGCAGCTGTGGGGCAGGACCAGGGCAGGGACATGGGACAAGGTTTTGGATGATGCCCATGGAGCAGGGGCACAGGACAGAGTGATGGGTGACATCCATGGGGCAAGGACATGGGGCAGGGTGACAGCTGATGCCCTTCGGGCAGGGACGCAGAGCAGGGTGATAGATGATGCCTATGGCACAAGGACATGGAAGAGGGTAATGGGTGATGCCCATGGAGCAGGAACATGGGGCAAGGTGTTGAATGATGCCCATGGAGCAGGGACACAGGACTGGGTGATGGGTGACATCCATGGGGTAAGGACATGGAGCAAGGTAATGAGTGGTGCCTATGGAGCAGGAACATGGGGCAGGGTCATGCAGGATGCCCATGGAGCAAGGACTCAGGGCAGGGTGATGGGTGATGCCAGCTGGACAAGGACCCAGGGCAGGCTCTGTGGGACCTCCACAGGTGGGTCTCCAGGTGATGTTCAGTAGGCATGTCCACTGAGCAGCACTGTGGGTGCCCACCCCACGCTGACCCCTCTCCCATTCCCTACAGGATGACCTCTTTGCTGATCTGGCCAACCTGAGCCACCTCTTCCTGCACGGAAACCGGCTGCGGGCGCTGTCGGAGGGCGTCTTCCGGGGGCTGTCAAGCCTGGACCGCCTGCTGCTGCACGCCAACCGGCTGGCAGTC
>NW_008650636.1:0-7306 GCF_000695815.1 Acanthisitta chloris
GGAGCTCCTACCAAACCCTAACACAACCCAAAGTGGATGGGGCATGGAGCTTTTGTTCAAGCAGAAGTATTCTGGCACATCTATGTTGCTGTTGCTTTATTTCTATATATTATGTATATTTTATGTCTCCTGCCTGTGCAAGCAGTTCTATTTCACTCCTGATGCCTTCAGACAAAGGAGTACTCTGAACTCCCAAAAAGGTGGGCGAGAATGTGTAGAGCTGCATGTAAGATATATTCCTGTCTCTGTTTATTGATGTTATATACTGTAAATGCAGTTTTTAAAAGGACAAACCTGGAAATTCTAACAGTAAATGTAAATATTCATTTTAATGTCTCTGTTTAATCACTTCAGTGAAGTTATTAGTGCTCATTAACCATGCCTAGGTGAATAAGGAGTCATTTGAGGCCTCTTGGCATCCCAAATTGGAGTCTAAGCAATTTGCAGAGCCAAAGCCTGGGTGTTCAGCTGTGCAGAGTGAGTACAAGGCTTGCAGTTTGCTGTGGAGTGTGTGTGGATCCCAAGTGCTGTAACAGTACTGACTCCTTATAGGCATCACAGCAACCCTGGCTGTGCCTGCAGAGTGGGGAAGGAGAGACTGGAAAGTAGTGCTGGAAAGAGCCCTGAGGGTCCTTGTCCATGGCAAGTTGGATATGAGCCAACAGTGTGCCCTGGCAGCAGGAGGGACATCATGTTCCAGGGGCCATCAGGCAAGGCATTGCCAGAGGGAGGGGATTGTCCTGCTCTGCTCTGTGCTGGGGCAGCCTCACCTGGAATATTGTGTGCAGTTTGGGCACCACAATGTAAGGAAGAGATTCAGTTATTGGAGAGTGTCCAAAGGAGGCAACGAAGATGGTGAAGGGCCTTGAGGGGAAGCCACATGAGGAGTGGCTGAGGCTACTTGGTCTGTTCAGCCTGGAGAAGAGGAGACTGAGGGGGAACCTCACAACTCTATACAACTTACTCGTGAGGGGCAGCACTGACCTCCACCCTCAGAGGGTGTTTGGGCACTGGAACAGCTCCCCAGGGCAGTGGTCACAGCCCCAAGCCTGACAGAGCTCAAGGAGTGTTTGGACAATGCTCTCAGGCACAGGGTGTGATTCTCAGGGATGTCCTGTGCAAGGCCTGGAATTGGACTAGATGATCATCAGGGTCCCTTACAGCTCTGATTATTTTGTGATTCTGAATTAAAATGGGAATAAGGCATCTATCATAGTCTTAACCACAAATGTACTGATGTCATGGCTTAGTACCTATGAAATTGTATATGGTCATCTTGGAACTGCTAATCATCATGATGAAGCTCTCTCTGAGAATTATTATAGCTAAGAACATCCAGGCTAAATCATAGAATCATAGAAATTTGTAGTTCTTCATAATTGGTTGGGATGAAACTGCATTAGGTACAAGAATGTAATGTTCAGTTCAGAAATCTCCTCCGAAAGTTTACAATAGATATCAAAGTACTGTTTCTACGCTTTTATCCTTCTTTTTTGACCAGTGATAGCATGTAGAAATGCATTAGAAAAAGAAAAAGTCAGTAAGTCTAGAAAAATACTTAGTACATCTTCAAACCAGTTGTAGCACATACCAAGGGACACTAGAGTGTATGTGAACTGGCCCATTGCATTGAATTGTCATGCGTGATGTCATATTGGTTTGAAAGGAGGGCAGACCATGCTTGAAATCTTCCCAAGCAGGGCTTACCAAACTTTACCCCATTTCTGAGCAGTTGCAGCCTGTATGAAAAGTCTTACAACATGTAAAGGCAAAGTCAAACCGGTGAGTTCCAAATCCTAATCCCATGTTCCATGTTTGACTCTGCAGTGGAACTGCCTTGAAAAGTAGCTGAGCAGTCAAGAAGCTTTTAGAAAATTACTTAATCACCTCTCACCTTGTGAATGACTTGAACTGAAATGGGCCAAAGCAAGTAGGTGAGCCTAACATTGCTGCCCTCTTTTTTTCCCTTGTCTTGGCACTGAAACAGCTCCAGGTCTTAAATATTCAGGAGCTGCCAAAGGCAGTTTGGGAAGGCACAGTCCCTTTGCTTGTAATTACATCTCCCAGCTGAGTTGCTGTGGCACACTGTTTGAGCATCCTCCTGCAAAAATCAGAGAGCAAAGCATGAGTCACTCACAAAGACCCTCCCAGTGCTACAGCAGGATGAATTATATTGAGTTTATGATGGATTAGATTATTTTCTACAGAATTGCTGTCTGTCCAGTTGTTCTTGTCCCTCTATTTGCACTGTGTCCTATTGCTGTCCCAAGAGTAGTTCTCTGCCCTTATCCTTACTTGAGTCCAAACCTGTCCCAAGAGTAATTCTCTTCCCCTATCCTTACTTGAGTCCTTTCTGGTTTTCAGGCTCTTTGAATGATTCACGGTTTAAATCATGTCAGGCATCACAGTGATCTGCTGAGCCACTGTCACCATCAAATTAGCTCTAATATGCAAATACACACTATAGTATTCACCACTGCAGTGATACATAGATACTTGCTTCAGAATTTGTCCTCTTGGATGGCGTGATAGAGGTTGTCTTCTAAATTTCTTGCTAGACAAGAAACAATTAGGAGTTGTTGCATTATCCAGAAAGGCCTTTTTTGTATTTCCAGGGTTTACCAGCTTACTGGGATTTTGTACAGAGCAGTGAGGAATAGAGTGAAGATGCTATGGGCAGGATAACTACCAATAAGAAGCACCATACCAATGCAGTGGTTTGGTATTTTGAGGCTGACTGTCTTGGAAGTCCGTTAGACCTCTCTTCTTCCTCATTAAAGTTCTTCTCAATTAACTTTTAAACTAAGCAGTGGTTTATCAATGTCAATTGCCCATCTTTAATTTGCAATTAATAGTGGAAAGTTAATGCCTTTGATTAAGATTGGTTGTAATGAAAGCAAGCCTGTGCTTAACTTCATACCAAGTGACCAGTTTTACCCTCTTGGATGTTGTGATTTTGAAGATCCCTGAACATTCAGGTTCTGCACATAAGCCATAAAAGCATATTTCAGATGAGTTTAAAATCGATTGAAACAGAATTAGAAGATGGAGGAGAAGGGGAAATGATGTCCAGAGAGTATGCTTTAGGAAATATCTAAGGAAATATTTGGGTAAAACTTCTGCTTTAGGAAATATCAAATTGAAAATGATTTGGTATTTAAATAGAAAAAAACTGGGGGGAGTAAAAATGGGGGGAGTGTGTAAATTAACTTGAAATCTTTGTACATATACTGTCTCAGAGGAGCTTAGGATGAAGAGATAGTTAAAGCTTAGCAGAGTATTTCTAACCATAAAAAAGAATGCAACCATTCTCATTGCCCTTCTCAGGAAGATGCAGAAGCCTTCCAATAAAATCCCAAGGTTTTTTTTTTAATGAAAAGGAATATAGAAGTAAATTACATGACTAGTCTTTCTCTAGTTTTCCAGTAAGATGTTGATTTTGAGTACCTGAATCTATCTTTAAAAATATGCTCCCTGGGACACTAGAAAGGCCTCTGTATATAAACTATGAATTATTATGAAGGGGTTAAATCAGTTCCAATACAAAACATGAATCACTTGACAGAAGGCACCAGCTCTCAAGACAATTGCATTAAACGCCTTGAGACAGAATAGAGACAAAATCCTTGGCATTTCAATCAAGTATGGCTGTAGTTTGGAATTCTATATAAGGGGAGATTGGTATTTGAGATGGTTTTTCTGCTGAGCTCAACTTCAAGCAGCACAGGAAAAATACCTCTCAAAGCAGGTAGAACCCCAGGATTGCCAGGGGTGTGTAGCAGGACTTGGTCACTTGATGTCAGATCTTAAGAGAGAACTTTTACTAAGATGATTTGGGAGGAGCAAGTACTCAAGTCTGTTTAACCCTGAGCATTTATTTGGTCCAGTAAAATACGAAAGGCACATTAACACGTTAGCCTCACATCAGATTCTGAGATTCCAGCCTGAAACCTCATGGCCTTGCAGTGTCAGCCAAGCCTTGTCTGGGATTTCTGTGCAGTAGAAGTGGATTTGATGGGCTGATCTGAGGCCATTTCATGTACCTCTGCTTTTAGATCATTATAGGCTTTTGCGCTTGCTCTGAATCCTCGCTGCAACCACAGGATTTCTCATCCTTGCCACTGCTTTGTTCCTGCTTCTCCAGGTTTCAAACTGACCATGCAGGCAGTGAAAAGCCCCCAAAATACATTATTGACCATGTTTTAAATAATTTATTGTTAACCTCTCACTGAAAATTAGGCTCTGTGTGGAAGAGAATGAAAACTAACACCTTACTGATTGCTAAGGAAGGTTTGAAACACAAAAAGGAATTGCTGTCAGTTATGTACAGAGTAACATGATGCAATATAGGATTAATATTCCCTTTTTCCTACCTGACCAATGCTATTTCCCTGGCTACAAGCGTGTTCTCCCCATAGTTCCATAGTGTCTGACCCTGACCCCCTTAACTGCTGCTACCTGTTTCTCTCAGATTTCTTTACTTGAGACATATAATTGATTATACAAGACATACTCATAATGTACAATAGTTGTAATGGAAATTCTCTGCTTGGAGGAGGTGACAATAAGGGAAAAGGCTTGCCCTGCAGTTTAAAGATCCACAGAATAAATTTCAAGGGGAAATTTTGCTATAGTAGCTAAGAAAGTGTTTGAGAACAAGGAGATGATTAACAAAAAATCTCATTTTAAATCAAATGGAATTAGATGATATTTGTTGAAGTTGGTGGCATGAAGCAGATATGAAATAATCAATACCAGCTATATATGTGTTGAATTTGTTAGGTTGTAATAAGACAGCACAGATGTAAATTAGTGGACAAGCACAGCCATGGGATGCTGAGGAACGTCAGGAAACCACCTTCTGCCTCAGTGCTGCTGTAAACAGATGCTGTTTTATTCCTCTGCAGGCACATGGAAAAATGAATCACAGAATCATCATGGTTGGAGGAGACCTCTAAGGTCATCAAGTCCAAACATTAACCTGTCACTGTTGGAACCTCTAAACCCTAAACCATATCCTCCAGCTCCAGATCCAGACACCTCTTAAACACTTGCAGGGATGGTGACTCCACCACCTCCCTGGGCAAATGGCTGATGTGTATGAAAACTATATTAATAAATATGTAAATTCATCTATTTCCCTGAATCTGATTTGCTTTAGGTGCCTCAGTCATACAGTTTGTACATAGAAAATAGTGAACATGAAGAATGTATGGTTAATCCCTTAAAATTCATGCGTGTTATGGCTGTCCCTGAGCTTTGTGGGCTAGTGCAGAGTGTTTGAATTTAGTGCTGCTTGATGCCCAAAGATAGACCCTGTGCCTGTTCACTCTGGGATGTGACTGCTGCCTACATCCTATTTTGGGTCTGTCAGCTACTGCTTTATTTCTAGGAAACAAGGGATTTACAACTGAAAGAAGACACTATGGTGGTCCGCATACTCCAAAAGTATCCCTAGAAGGTAGATTTTTATTCTTTTGTGGTTCACTAATGTGTTTTAATTAAACAGTGGACTGCAGGAAGCTATAGAACCTGAAAAGTGAATGCTAGGATCTTTAGCAAATCAGTCACATAAACTTCTGTCTGTTGAGATTTACTGTGAGCTGAGTCTTGGTCTTCCTCTAGCTTCTGCTGAGAGAAATTCTCCAGAGAATCCCTGAAAGCAGTAAGTCTGTGTAGGCAGCAGCTGCATTGGCAAAAATCCTTCTTCCAAGAGGTCACTGTGACCCCAGTGAACTATTCTGTTGGGAAAAATTATGTCAGAAGTTCCTGGACTCACAATGGTTCTGTCTCACAGGCAGCCATGTGGTACATCTTCCAACAGTGTGCACAGGTGGCCAAGAAGGCCAAGGGCATGTTGGCCTGGCTCAAGAGCAGTGTGGCAGCAGGACTAGGGCAGTGACCATCCCCCTGGACTCGGCACTGGGGAGCTCACAGCTCAGTGCTGTGTTCAGCTTTGGGCCCCTCACTGCAAAAAGGCCATTGAGGCACTGGAGCGAGTCCAGTGAGCTCCATTCCAACCTCTAAAAGCTCTGTGATTCTGTGATTAGGAGGAAATGTATGGCAGAAACAACGATCTTCTGAAAAATCTTGTGTGAATGTGGGAGAATAAGTGAGAAATGTGCAAGCAGTGCTTGATTCTGTACTAAAATGAGATAGCTTTGAAGAAAAATATTGGGATTTAGTGTTTTTTTCCCTCTTGAGTTAGTTTTGCTTATCTTCTAATAGTTTTCATCTGATTGTGGGGGCTGCTCTGAAACTGTGATGCAGTGTAGATCTAAGGAGCAGAATATTCAAACTAGAAATGAAACTGATATTATTGGAGAGGACAATTAAATAGATGAAAACAGATAATGCCTGAGCTAGGGCTGAGCAGACATTATTGCAATTTGTAATTGCTGGTGGAGGAGGACTTGGGAGCTTACAGTGACGTCAGCAGCAAGACCCGAGAGAGTTTGGAAAGAATCACAATTAACCTTTTTCAAAGCAATTTGAATTTCCAAGGCAAAGGAAGTTATCTGGTCCAGACTGAAGCTACATGAACTTCAGAAGATCTTTTTAGCCTCTGGTTCCTTTTCCTACAGGTGCTTTTTCTTCTGTAGTCTGCAGAACTATGTTTATAGCCAAAAAACCCTAAATTATACTTGGAGAGTCTTTCAAATATATAGTGCATCAGGTCTTTTTGCTCTCAAATGTTTTCATTGGTGTGAAAAAATGCAGCAATATTATCTCTAACCTGCAAAAATTATTCAGAAAGATGATAGACTATGGTAGGTAATGGGACACAGCTTGAGGGCACACATTTAATTCATCTGTGTTGCCATGCACGTTGGGATAAGGTTGTATTCTCTGTTTTTTGGCAGCAGGTGTCTGGCAGCTGGTTGATTTGTTGTTTCCTAAGCCACTTCAACCTGATTTATGCTCCTAGGACAAGATTCTGTAGTTCTGCACCCTTGGGAGTGCCTGTAAGTTTCAGATGGTGTGACCTAAAGTCAGCTCATGCCTGCAAATCACCCATAGCCATCTTGTGTAGACTAATATCTTCAGCTAGTGTCATACATGTGAGTGTTAGAATCTTCAGTGAATTTGTCCTCACCTTGATAGAGCTGTAACAGGGACACTGGGATACCAGTTGTCCCAGGGTCACACAGAAGTGGGATGGAACTCTAACATGTCTAGAAGTCTCAGGCAAAGATCTTTACCAATGGCTCATTGTTTTATCTTCCAGCTCTCCATCAATTCCCAAAATTGCTCAGAACTGATCGACTAGATCAATGGGCTGCATGAGGGTCACTAAGGTTCAGTG
>NW_008650637.1:0-595 GCF_000695815.1 Acanthisitta chloris
GGTCCCTTCCAATCCAAACTATTCTGGAATTCTATATTCTACCTTCAGCACTAATGACAGAATCCATTTAATTACAGAATCCACTCTGAGATCCTTGTCCCAGTATTCAGTTTGGAATGAACTGTGCTGTGCTACCTGAGAGTGGCCTCCCAAAATCCTGACTCTCCTCCAAGTTCCATTGCACAAGAGCAGTGAAACTGTTGACTCTTGCAGCGAGCTCTGCTTTCATCACCGCTGGCTCAGATCACCCGGCAGGTCCTGCAGAGACAGCACAGGCCAAGGACCTTGTGGTGCTCAAAACAAACTTGTCCCTGCTCCCTCGGTTTTCCTCTCAGCCACTCCTGCGGGCACAAAGACCCTCGGCTGGCCCTGGCGGCTCGGACACGTGCCCGGAGCTCCCGTGTTGTTCCCCGGGGCCACTGGACCTGCCCGGCGGGTTGGAACAGCTCCGGAGCATCCAGAGCCTGTCCCTCCCCCGACATTCCCAAATTCCCTGCCCAGTGCCAGGGATGAGCTCACCTGCCGGTGGTGCCACAGCCTGCGGCGCATTTGTATGGGTTAGTCGAATAAAACCCGGGATATTTCCACATCGGGG
>NW_008650637.1:645-5598 GCF_000695815.1 Acanthisitta chloris
CCCAGATCCCATCACAGCTCTCAGCTGACACCTTCCCAGGCTCCACAGCCCGAGCCAAGAGCTCCAAATGCCCTCGAGCCCTGGGTTTCAGGTGCAGGGACAGATTAAAACACTAGAAAACTCTGGGTATTTTTCATAAATCAATAGCTTCTGGACACAAGGGAAGCAAGGAAGCATGTCAGCATGGATGTGGGTGTTTGACTAGTTGGGAAATGCTCACAGTAACAGGGCACATCCCCAAACTGCTTCCCTGGCAGGTTTGGGACCTCCCACCCCCATGATCCATGTGTCCCTGCGCTGCTGGTCTGGGCCTGAGGCTGTGCCAAAGGAATTCCTCCTGCTGCAGCCTGGGAAGCTCTGTCCTCCCTTTGGACCACCCAAATCCAAGAGCTGTTCCTCCCCTCCCAGGGCACAGATGGGACTGGGGGCAGTTAACACAAAATGGGAGTATTGCCCCAATCTCAGTGCACAAACCTTTAAATAATTCTTTGGATTACAGGAGCTCCCTGTGCTTGGAGCTTTCCTTCCATCCTACACTCCAGCTGTGATCCTCCAAAACGTGCATCCTTCCCCTGCCTCAGCTTCCATGCAGGATGTAGCTGTCTCTGTAGGAACATTGCAGTGGGAGCTCCCAGTGCCAGGTGAAATAGGGATTAAAACCCCGAGGGGAGCTGGTGGATGAGCTGCATTCCCTGCTCCCAGAACACACCAACACCCTTGCTCCATGGGAAAGGATTAGACAAGCTCCAGTTCAAACTGGACTCTGCAGACTTGGCACCCTTGTTGGCATTTCCTTCCCAAAGCCCCTGCACAGCTGTTTTGGGGCACTAACACCATTTTCTGTGTGCCTGCAGGTCCTTCCTCGGTGAAGCTGGAGAAGAAGGAGGAGCTGTGTTTTGTGAGCAGACAGGCAGAGGTACAGCAGGAGCTCCTGCCGGGGAGGTTTCCAGGGTTCCTGGAATGATAAACTGCCTGAAAAGGGCAGGAGAGGGTGGCAGTCCCTGCAGGGACATGGATGTGGGGTCCAGGGAAGGACCTCCTTAGCATCACAGCTCACTGACCCATCGTGGGAGTGTTTGTCCACCTGATCCTAACACAGGTCTGGCTCAAACCATCCAGGATGGAAAGGAGAAGGAGAAGGGCAGGGAAGAGCCTCTGTGGAGGAACAAATCCCAGTTTGGAGTTCCTCCTCCAGCCCATTCCTGGGGGTGTTGCCACTTACCCGTCTGAGGCTAATGAGTAACAGCCCCGAAGTTGAGCAGGGCACAGTGAGCTCCAATACTGACCTTGGCTTTGCCTGAGGTTCAGAAGTCACAGTTAGGATAATGGACACTTCCTGCAGAAAGGTCCTGCTCTTCCAAGAGCCCAGAACTAGTTCTTGCTCTAACACCCTCTCCTGCTCCTGGAGCTCAGGGACCAAAATTTGCTGCAGAATTCAATTGCTCATGCCCCAAACAGCTACTGAGACACTGAATTTTCACTTTTTTAAAAAAAAAAAATCAGTTGGTTTATATGGAATATAAACAATTCTGCTCATTCCTGTGTCCTCCAGTGCTCAACCTCAATTCTCTGTGCTTTCTTTTCTCTCTGTAGAGCAGAAAAGCCAGTCAAAAGCTGCACAGTAAAGTGACTAAGGATCAGAAAAGGACGAGGAAGCAGGAGCCTGTGAGGAACCCAAGAACAGAGCGGCAGCTTCTGGGAGAGCTTTATGCTGACAAGGCCTACCTGGAGAAGCTGCTCAAGGATGAAGGTATTTCTCCATTGTGTTCTACTAGATGTTCCTTCTAAGCAGGATCTATTTTTTCTTTTCTTTTTATCCTTTTATTCTTTTCCACTCTTCTTTTACATTCCTTTGACCCTTCCTGACTTGTGCCAGAGCAGCAAAACATTCCCAAGGAATTCCCTCCTGCAGCTCAGGTGTGTTGATACTCACCTGGTTCTGCCTTATCTGACTTCCAGAGCTGATGCAGAGCAGCACCAGGCAGGGGGTCAAGGTGGCAGACCTGGTTCTGGGAGGGATCTCCTACCTGGACAGGCGCCGAGAGTTCTGGCAGCAGCAGAAGCCGATGTACGCGCGCGTGCGTGAGCGCAGGCTGCGGCAGCAGAGGTGGATCCGGGGCAGGAGACAGAAACCAGCGGAGCTTGGCGCATCCGTTGCGAAGAGTATGGAGGACATCGAGACGTGTAGGTTCCTGGCTGGAGGCTGAGTGCCTCCCACTGCTAAGGGGAGCTCTGACCCTTCCCAAGACTTGGCTCAGGCTCACCCACTGCACCAGGTCTCACTGTGCCAGCATCACAGAATCCCAGGATGGTTTGGCTTGGAAGGACCTTAAATCTCACCTCATCCCATCCCTGCCATGGGCAGGGACACCTTCCACTAGACCAGGTTGCTCCAAGCCCTGTCCAACCTGGCCTGGAACACTTCCAGGGATGGGGAATCCACAGCTTC
The DNA here is from genome assembly GCF_000695815.1 of Acanthisitta chloris. NCBI lineage: Eukaryota > Metazoa > Chordata > Aves > Passeriformes > Acanthisittidae > Acanthisitta > Acanthisitta chloris. Next base: position 3,095 of record NW_008650637.1, read on the forward strand.
TCAATATCTCTGTGTCACACCCCAATGACCAGCTCTGCTCCTTGTCCCCAGTGCTGGCCGAGGGCTCCCCTGAGGAAAGCTGCAGGAAAGCTGAGCGTGTGCTGAAAACAGTGAAAGGCTGGAGAGAGGATGAAGTCCCCAACAAGAAGGAACTGATTGGGAACCTCTACAGCTGCATTGGGGATGCACAGCTGGAGATGGGACAGATGGAGGCAGCTCTGCGCAGCTACGAGATGAGTCTGGACTGTGCTAGGCAGAGGTAAGTGCTAAGAAATTCAGGTGGGTGGGGAGAGTACCTCTGTGGAGGTGTTTTGGCGTTAGGTAATGCTATAATTCTCCCCTGGAGGTTTATCAGGGCCGCGTGTTCGGCTCTGCCCGAGTCTCAGGGTGATGATGACTGAGGAGGTTTCTGGTTTGGGACCTTTTCGCACTGAGTTTCTTTAAGGACCCAAAGGCCACGGTCGGGTCGCGCCCTCTAGCGGCTGCGGCTGGAAGCGCCGTTAATGACTCGTTAATGACTCGAGTTAATGACCTCGTGGCACGGGGCTGGAACTGGGTGATCCTTAGCGTCCCTTTCTGCCCAAACCAGCCTATGATTCCATGACTCCTATCGCATTTACCCGCTCCTCTCAGGGGCTTTTCCATCTCTCAGGTAAAGGCAGGCAAAGGTGCTTTGGAGGGTAACTAAAGAAAAATCACAGGTTCTGCAATTATAGAAGGATCTGACTGTGGTGTGGGGCAAAGCTTGGTGCAAGCTCAGGGAGCAGGGCTGGCACCAGGAGCCTGCAGGTTTGGGTCTTCCCTTTGGAAGACAGAAATCATCTGTGAGTGTCAGGGACACAGAGGGAAACTGAAGAAAGAAAAGTGGAAAAACCTTCACAAAGACTACCAGATTTGCCCAGCAAATAATAATAATAACCAAAGCCCAAGCTGAACCATTTTGCTGTGTCTCGTGAGATCAGTTGCCACAGCTGTAGATAAATCAAAAATCCACCTTGATTTCATTACTTTCAGCCTGACATTGACTCTATTTCCCAACACATTCCTGGGCCCGTGGGGAGCACCAGAGGGGCCTTGAGGCTGAAGCAGCCCCGAGTGGGTTGGGCACAGATGATGGCAGTGCCCTAATCCCTGTCTGTCCCTGTCACAGTGCTCTGCCTGATGCTGTGTCCCAAGCCCTGGGCAACATCGGCCTCGTGCACGCCCAAAGCAGCAGGTTCCAGCAGGCCATCGACACGTATGTACAGCCCAGCAGGGCTTGGGGAGGCTCTGGGAGGCTCTGGGAGGCTGTGGCTGTTCAGTGTGTGCTCACGCTGCAGCAGGGGCTGGGGAAGTCTTCATACTTGAACCCTTTGTTACCAGACTGAACCATAGCTGCACCCAGTGAGGAGTGGTAAATGTGTGTCTGTCTCTGCTGAAGGTGGGAGAAGAAAATTCCAATGACAAAATCCAGCCTGGAGAAGGCTTGGCTTTTCCATGAAATTGGCCGGTGTTACCTGGAGCTGGATGGAGCCAAAGCAGCCCAGGGTTACGGAGAGAAGTCTCTGCAGTCAGCGGATGAAGAGGGAGATGTGGAGTGGCAGCTCCATGCCACCATGCTGGTAGCACAGGCACAAGGTAAAGGTGTTGGCACAGATTTTTACTTTCAGAGTGGAGAAGCTGAAGTTAAATCTTGGGGATTTAACAGCCAAAGCAACTGCTCAGATCAAGACTGGCTTGATTAGCTCTTGTTGCTCTCCTGATCCTGGGTTAAACCAGCTGGTTCCCTTGTCTGTTCCAGTGAAACTAAAGGATTACAGGTCTGCAATCGTGAGCTTTGAAAGGGCCCTGGAGAAGGCAAAGCTTTTGTCCAGCGAAGCTGCTCAAAGCACCATCATTGCGGTAAGGCAGGAGAAGCTCAGGGCAGCACCTGTGAGTAGCTGTTACCCCAGCTGGGACATTCCAGGCAGTAATGCCAGAGAAGTGGAGAGTTTTGTGGTAGGAAAGGACCAAGTGATGATAGCAGAGAGCGAAACAGGGAAAACTTGGGTATGTAACTGCATTTCTGGGGCTTTTATTAAGAGCCACATCATTTTCAGGCCTTGGATGACGTGAGCAAAAGCTTCATCAAAGAGCTAAAGAAAAGCAGGAAAGCAGCAATATTTCCCTCACATAAAGGTAATCATCATTCCCATCATCTGCACCCAGGAATGGAAAACTCCCCTCTGTCCTGCTCTGGAGCACATCAGCTGCCCCTCAATTTCCACAGCACCCATTTCCATCCGAGTACTGAACTCGGCTAAAATTCGCTTTTTCCTCCCCAGATGACGTCTTCAGCAGTGAAAGCACAAAGCCTTACAATTTGGAGAAGGACAGAAAGAGGGACGGAGGGGAACAGCTCAGAGGATAAAGAAGACGAAAAGCCAAAAGAAGAAGCCACGAACTCTACAGAAGCACAGGGGAACGCCAGGGATGGGGAAAGGGACAGGGAGGTAAAGGAGAGCCGAGGCAGGAGGGTGAAATAG
>NW_008650638.1:0-1218 GCF_000695815.1 Acanthisitta chloris
CACCCAAACACCTTGGAGGGCACCCAAAGACTCCATGGGGTTCAGTCAGCACCCAAAGACCTTGGGGGGCACCCAAAGACCTTAGGGGCACCCAAACACCTTAGGGGCACCCAAACACCTTAGGGGCACCCAAACACCTTAGGGGCACCCAAACACCTTAGGGGCACCCAAACACCTTAGGGGCACCCAAACACCTTAGGGGCACCCAAACACCTTAGGGGCACCCAAACACCTTAGGGGCACCCAAACACCTTAGGGGCACCCAAACACCTTAGGGGCACCCAAACACCTTAGGGGCACCCAAACACCTTAGGGGCACCCAAACACCTTAGGGGCACCCAAACACCTTAGGGGCACCCAAACACCTTAGGGGCACCCAAACACCTTAGGGGCACCCAAACACCTTAGGGGCACCCAAACACCTTAGGGGCACCCAAACACCTTAGGGGCACCCAAACACCTTAGGGGCACCCAAACACCTTAGGGGCACCCAAACACCTTAGGGGCACCCAAACACCTTAGGGGCACCCAAACACCTTAGGGGCACCCAAACACCTTAGGGGCACCCAAACACCTTAGGGGCACCCAAACACCTTAGGGGCACCCAAACACCTTAGGGGCACCCAAACACCTTGGGGGGCACCCAAAGACCTTGGGGGGCACCCAAGAACCCTGGGGGACACCCGCAGGCCCTATGGGGTTCAGCCAGCACCCAAACACTTTAGGGGGAACCCAGACACTTTAGGGGGCACCCAAACCCCATAGGGAGCACCCAAACCCCCTCTGAACACTCCTCCCGGTGTCACCCCCTCACCTCCCTCGTAAAGTAAATGGCAGCGTCGTAGTGGTTGGGACTGTCCTCTTTGGGAACGTAGATATTTTTCTGCCACTGGCAGAATTTCTGGAGCATCTCGGAGGCATTGCGGGTGAATGGGAGCCCTGACTGCTCCTTGTCCAGGTCGATCAGCTGCTTCACCTGCAGCTCCACCTGTTTGCCCAGGCTGCGGTGGTGGAATAAACGCGCAGCCTCGGCCAGCACGGTCAGCAGGTACTGCTGGAGCCCCGGGCCGTGGAAGAGGCTCATCGACCTGTCTGCCACCAGCAGAATCTCCACGTAGCTCGGCCGAGCCTCGGAGCGCTGTGGGGAGGAGAGGCGCTGGGGCTGGCACCGGGGGCACCGGCCCAGTGTGCCCAGCTGTCCTGGGTTGCAATGGTATG
>NW_008650639.1:0-465 GCF_000695815.1 Acanthisitta chloris
CGCCCGTGGTCACCCCGGTGACCGGTGGTGTCCCCCAGGTCTGCCGGCCGTGATCACCACGTGCCTGGCGCTGGGCACGCGCCGCATGGCCAAGAAGAACGCGATCGTCCGCAGTCTGCCCTCGGTGGAGACCTTGGGCTGCACCTCCGTCATCTGCTCCGACAAGACCGGGACGCTCACCACCAACCAGATGTCGGTCTGCAAGGTGGGCAGCTCCGGTCCCCCGAGTGACCTCCCGAGGGACGAGGTCCTCCGTGGGCCCTCGGGACCTTCAGAGACCTTCCGTGGTCATTTGGGGCCTTCAGAGACCTTCTCTGGTCATTTGGGGCCTTCAAAGACCTTCTGTGGTCACTTGGGGCCTTCAAAGACCTTCTCTGGTCATTTGGGGCCTTCAATGGCCTCTCAGGTCCTTTAAAGACCTTCCATGGCCATTTGGGGCCTTCGATGACCTCTCAGGTCCCGTTG
>NW_008650640.1:0-6382 GCF_000695815.1 Acanthisitta chloris
CTCACGGCTCTGCTCCTCCCCAGGGGGTACGACGGGGGATCTGACCTCCACGTGGGGATAACCAACTCCCACGGTAAGGAGCACCTGGTGCTTGCCACCCACCCCCTCCTGGGGCCTGTGTGCCCAGCTCAGCTCTCTCTCCCCTCCCTCAGCTCACCCCGACTGTCCCACAGCTGCCCCCGAGCCCCCTGCACTGCCCTGCTGCTGTCTGATAGCTGCTGGAGCACAGGCTGGGACAGCTGAGTGGCTCATGCTTTGCTGCTGTGGAGTGTGCACAGCCTTAGGGTGCTGCAGGTCCCAGAGCCAGGAGCACAGCATCATGTAAGCACCAAAAACATCCAGAGCACAAGAACTTCTCTCACCTTGTAGCAGACAGAGCTTCAGGCCAAAGCCACCCAGCACACTTGCCATGGCACAGAATGGAGCTGCCAGGGGCCTGCCACCCTGGCAGAGTCATAAACAACCAGGCTGGTACTTGAAAGAACTTAGAGGAGATCTGAACAGAAAATCTGGACATAAACACAGTTTTTACCAATTCTAAAATTATCCCTAATTGGAAACCAAACAACTCTTTTAAAAGCCACATTAAAAATCCTACCAGGTTCCCCCTAGAACAGGTTAAACCTGCGAAATCACAGGATTTTAGGGCTTGGAATGGACCTTACATATCATCTAGTCCCAACCCCCTGCCCTAGGCAGGGAACCCTCCCACCAGACCGGGTTGCTCAAGGCTTTAGCCAGCCTGGCTTTGAACACTGCCAGGGTTGGGGCATCTTCCTGGGCAACCCGTGCCAGTGTCTCACCAGTAACTGGCACTTCAGCTGTCTAGTAACTATAAAAATAGTCTAATCTGGAGGTAAAAATGAAGCCTGATTGTTTTTAAGTTGTTCTTGTTATCAAAAGACATCTGAAACTACACTGTAAGACCAGGCCTGCATTTCCCACTCAGCAGCCCCTGCTGGAAGCTGTGCTGTAGTCAGGCTGAAAAAGAACAGCAGTATGGAAAACTAGTAGCAGTTTTTATCACAAAAAAGGAAAAGGATAGGGCTGTTTGTCCAGTGCCAGCTAACAATCTCATTGTGTTTCCAGGGGTGGTGTACAATTATGACCAAGAAGGCATTCACAGAGCTGAGACTGGCTGGGAGCAGTGCCTTAGCATCCCACTGGTACAGCCAGACATGTTTGAGCTTCTGCAGCAGTGGGATAAGCTCCTAGAGGAATTTTCCATGGGAGAGGCCTGGCTTCCTCACAGGTATGTACCCTAAAAGCTGGATATAACAGTCTTTAGTCTGAGGTGATAAACTGGGCTATTCCATTTTGGACCCTGTGAGGTTTGTGGATCATTTAGAGCCTTGTGCTCCTTCAAGACCAGCCTGAACATCACTGCCAGCCTGTCCTGAACCTCACTGTCTGAACAGACTGCTCTGAAGTGGTAACAAACTCATCTCCTGGGATGGAAGGCTCCAAGACAAGAGATGGTTTTAGGGGATTGTGCACTAAACCCCCAGTTTAATGAACCATTACCTGCATGCTGCTGAGTACCAAAGTCCAGGTGCAATTCTGACATTTTTTGTCTAAGTTTCATCAGGTTTAGGTGTATCTGCATTTAAAGGCTGACTACACTGGTGGGATTCTTGCCCAGAACTGACATCCAGATGATGTCTTTGTTGTCAGTGGGGAGAAATGGGAAACAGGGTCAGGTTCAGCCCTTCCAGCTGGTCCATAACATTGCTCTGGATGGTGAAATACAGAGGCTTCCACATACTTTGAACTAAACTGGTATTTCCCACTGAGAACATACAGCTCTTCACATTCCCTGAAGGTAATGCCCAGTGACAGGTCACACAGCTGAGCACACCTGCCACATCCCCACAGTGGCTGGGGACAAAGCAGCTCTGCAGGGAACACCAGGCCAGGGACTGCTCACCAGTAACACACATCCTGCCTAAGCACAGCTCTGTGCTGTGTTTGACTTAATCAACATAGACATCAACAACCCACATCAAATCAAATGAGTTTTTAGCAATTCTGCATATGCTTGAACATAAAATTTCAGAGATAAATCTAGACCAGGAGATGTAAGAATCTGACTAGAATACAATCTTTAGATGTTTATGGAACTTGTAAAGCCAAAGGGATTTGTGTCTCTCAGGTACTTTTACAGTTCCAGTGCCTTGCTACTAATACTAAAATTAACCTGACATAAAAAAAAATCATTGGCAGAAGGTGGATAGATGTGTTCATCTCTTCAGAAAGCTTTTCTTCAGTTTTCATCTGCCACCTGCTGACAAAGTGACCTGCACAGCTGGACCAGTGCCCAGTGAACTGCTGAAAACTGCTCTTCATTAACTTCCCTGTTTATTGTCTCAGTGGTCAGGAACTGCACTAAACTAATCCTCTAACTCCTCTGGGTTCAGGCCAAGCCTAGTTCTGATTTTCTTGATTGCTTTTCACTTACTGGAAGGTCAGTGTAGAACAGCAGCTCCAGCCAGGACCAACAGTACCTGAAATTGCTGAGACGTGCTGGGTTTGCCTGTCAGGATACAAAGACACTTGCCAAAAAGGAGAAGCTAAGCTTGCTTACTAACTAGGAGCTTACAGGTCACTTCAGATACCCCGAACAAACCAGGAGAGCTTTGAAGAGAGCTGTGCTGAACTGGGCTCGGGGTCATTTTTCATACCCACAGTCCTCACATCTTGAAAAAACACCCTATAAATGCCCAGGGTTGACAGGAAAGCCTCACAGGGATTCCCCGTGGCAGCACAGACCATGAAACCACTGAGAGCACACGTAATGAGTCATGGGGCTGGGGAGAACAAGGGGAAAACTACAAGGGTGAGGCAGTTACAGAAGCAGATGGCAAACAGGAATCTGGGCAGGTCTGTGTGAAATGCAGGTACACAGGGACAGGGGAAAATACAGCACGGGGTGGTGAGGGAGTGGAACAAATGGAACAATTGAAGTTGTTAGTGGCCACACAAAACATTTGGAGAACCCAAGAAACATTTTGCCAGTGAACAGGTAAGTGCTATATGCTCCTAGGTTAGGGTACTGGGGAAAAAAGAGATAAAGGCAGAACACTGAAATGTCTGTCACTCCTGTTCCATCCTCCACAACTGGCACAAACCACTGTTAGTGGGGTCTGACTAGCACTGTATGGCAACTGCACCAGCACATCCATGGTAGAAGGTACTGCATTTTAAGTGAGCTTCCAAGTTACCACCACGCTGGAAGCAGCACATGTGGCACACAATTACCACTGCTGTGCAGGAAAGGCTTTACAAGGTAACACAGGAACAATGCACGGAGGAGCAAATGTTCACCAGGGAAAAGCCAAATGAGTTTGAAAAATGAGAGCTCCTTATTGTCAAGCCTGCAGCCCTCCTGTTTTTTATGCTCAGACTTCCAAGGATCCCTGGCTGGAAAGTACAGCTTGTGATGAACAGAATGTATTTAAACACCAGCATTACAGGGAAGTGGGAACAATTCCTGGAGAGCATGCACTTCCTTGTTTCACTGAGTACAATACTCCTTCCTGAGCAGTGATGACTGGATTAGTGCTAGCTCTCCCTAACGAGATGCTTTGCCTAGGTATGATGAGCATGAGCACAACTGCTACACGTACGCCCTGGCCTTCATTAACAGCCTGCTGACTGCACAGGGGCAGCAGCCCCTGACCAAAGGGGACTTCACAGGCACCTTTGTCCTCCCTCACACCAAGAAAGCCTCCAGATACCTCACTCTGCACCAGGAGCTGACACATAATGAGTTCTACATCGTGCCCCTTGCTGATGATGAAGACAGTGCTGAAAATGACAAGCTACTGTATTAAACCAGCTGCAACATGCAGTAGGAAAAGGAAGTGTTAAGGCTGCACGTCTCAGGGTTTAAGGTGTGTGATCTACTTAATGCAGTTCAAAACACAATTCACTTTAACCTGCACATCAGGGATGGGTCAGGATACTGACCTTGTGCAGCTGAGTGAAATAACATACAATGTACACACTACAGAAAATTCCTATGGCAACTATTCATATGGAAAAATGTTTTCCTATTTACATTCCCTGTGTGCTCTGTTCTGTTAAGACACTTCATACCACAGATCATAGCTGCTGTGTAATTAAGGGTTTTAAAAAATGAACTGTGGTAGCTTCAGATGTAGCAAACCAAAATGGTTTTTTCCTGTCACATTTGTTTACTGATGAGTGGAGAAAAGGGAATGTTTGCTTGTGTGCTGCTGATATCCAAAATCCTCAACATCCTGCAGATTCACTACCTGCAAAGTTACTTTCCTTTAATTACTAATAAATACATCCACAAAGAAACCCAACCTCTTTGCCAGATCTGTTTCCTTTTCATTTCTGACCAGCATGGTGAAGCAAGGAAGGCAAGATGGAATTCACATGCCTGAATGTAGCTGATACTGAAACCTCCTGGCTCTGCTTGAAAGCAGCTGAATATCTTCTGGGTGGGTTGGTTGGTTGGTTTGTTTGTGTGGCTTCCAAATGTGGCTTAGCAATAGTACACATCAACTTCAGGAAGCTGCAAAAATCTTGGAAATCTTGCAAAAAAGCTAGAAAGCAGCAGGCATCTTATGGTGCAAATCCCAAGGGAAGCCAGACACCTCACCTAGACAGGGAAAGGTGTCCAACAACCAACTTTCCTGTTAGGTGTTTAACCCCCAGAATCAAATTTAAATCCTTGCACATTCTGGGAAAAGTCTTTCAATCCTGAGCAGAGCTTGGGAAAACAAGACACACAATTCCAGGCTCCAGGCACCCAAGAGCAACCTGTTACAATGCCCAACACTGCAACAGCCAAATCTCTCCCCAAATCCAAATTTGTGCCACTTCATCAAGGCTGTGAAGTCAAAGAATGGTACTAGAGATACCCAAAAAGGTTATGTGACTCACTGTAATTTCTGTTGGGTTTTAACTAGTTAAAAACCAGCATGAAATTCGAGGACAATCAAGTCTGTCTTCGTTCTGAAGACATGCAGGACCCTGTGCTGAGCTACAAAATTAAGTTAGCCTGACAATTCCCAGCTCTCAAGAATCTGTGAGGTATTCCCAGCAAACTGTTTGATCCCTCATTGCTCAGGCTTTCAGGCAGACAGTCAGGTTTCTGCAGGCTGCAATGCCCATTCAGCACTGATGCCTTTATCTGCCATAACATTAAACATACTAATGATTGCAGTGTAGCCACCAAACATAAACCTTTTTATTTTATAGTCTGAGTTGGGACACAGCATTAATTTTTTCCCCCTTTATATGCATTGTTATAGTTCAGTTGCATTTCTCAATACAACATTCTGTCCTGTAAACATGATACACCTCATTTGAAATTGCATTTCTACATACCAACTGAAATGTTGATAGAAACTGTCCTGGGGCTATGGTTTATCAGGAGATTAGATAAAAATCCAACAAGAAGTGCTCTTAAAAACATCAGTTTTTCCTATGCAGTCAGTTAAAATTCATCTTGCTCACTGCGTTCACGGGAAGAAACCCAACGATTTACAATCAGTTCCTGAAATAAAAAACAGTGATTATTAAGCAAAAAAACAACAAACAAAGTTAGAGATAATCAGTGAGGGATGGGGGCTAAACCTTTAGCGAACTGCCATCTATTATGTGCCCATCCATAACATTTTAGAAGATGACTACATTTGTTCCTGGAGTGAGCTGAACTCTCACACGTTTCTCCCTTCATTTCTAGGCACAGGTTAACCTCAGTCTCCACAGGGATCCCTGTTTCTCCATGCAAATGCTTGCATTCACAGTAGCAGCAACATCAAACTTTAGATTAGAAGATCTGAAGTCTAAAGAGCCTGCAAATCACTTCTAGAGCCTTGGGGTACAGGGGAATCCAGTTCCTTTACTGCAATTCTGCATGCAAAAGCCAAATGGTGCCAAAGAGCAAGGACAGTTGTCAGGGCTGTCCAGCTGCCCCTGGGCAAAGCCACGTGGCAAAGGAGAGCAGTAACTACTCACCTGAACCTTGATTCTCTTCATACACTCTGGGCTTGACATCTCTTCTGCAGTCATGTCAGAAGGTCTAATCAAATAGCAGAGCATAAGCTCCTGTTGGCAACCAGGAAACATGCACACATGAGTTTCAGGTGATTATGGAACTGGGTTTAAGCTCTAGCACAGAGAAAAGCTTTTGGAAATTCCACTGTTCAAAACAAAAACCTGGGAGATGGAGAAGGCTTTAAAAACACAAGTGGCAAGCAGGAAAGAAGTGTCCCTCAGAGCTTTCTTGTGCCCCCTCACACACCTGTTAACATTCCTGCAGGCAGCAGAACTTTAATGAGCTCCTTCAACAATTCATCTGGATATTGACATAGGAAACTTGTTTCTCTACTGGCAACTCATGTTC
>NW_008650640.1:6410-11329 GCF_000695815.1 Acanthisitta chloris
GGCTTTGGAACTAAACTCTGCATTTATCATTTTAAAGCCATTTTAAGCCCAGCATCTTACACTTACTTTAGAAGCATTAGCAGTTGTTCTGTTCAACCCAGACAGGGACATCCAGCTGAGTGGTCTGCGCAGAGAACCTTCAAAATTATCATCCACTAATTCAACAATGACAGAGTAACTGCAAAGCAGAGCAGATAGGGCAACTGACAGAAAGAAAATTACCATTTGAGGAAGAAAACTTAACAACTAGAGGCTAAAAGCTGGAGGTAAGCAATATGCCAGCATGCAGCTAGCAAGCTGGGAGGCTTCAGTCTTTTTCTACTAGGAAAAGAAGAGCTGAAGTTGTGAATATGCTCACTGGCATGTGCCCTCCCCACCCTTCTGCTGGTGTTAGTAGCATTCTCTTATGAATGCCAAGCTGACATTTATAACCAATTTATTTTCTAGGGGTTCAAACTCACTAGCTAATGGAAAAAAAAAAGCAATTATCCCTTACAAGTTTTTTTTCTCCCAAATTACATAAATTATCCATACCATATATTTTTCAAAGTCAGTTTTACTAAATCACTTTCCTGAGTGCATTCATTCATCATGTGAGAGCAAAACATGCTCACTGCAACACTGATTTTTTTTAATGTCTGTTACATGAGTTCAATTAAATTGTGTTATTGAGTACCTCTGCTACAAGGATTTTCACTTCCCCAGAACGGACACATCTGGCAACATATTGTCAGTGATGAATATGTACTTAAACCAGTGAAGATACTTAATTTGCACAAGAGAATTTTAATTTGAAACAAAGAAATTAGACAGAAACATAAGCTTCAAACCTGGCATGATAGAAAGGAGGGCCTTTTCTGTACAGCACTGGAACAGAAGAGAAACACTTTCATTAGATCATCAGAGTTTGCATCTGAGTTTAATACTGGGGTCCATGAATACTGTCAAACGTTTTGTAAGTTATAATTACACAAGGCAACTTTTGAATTCTGCTCAGAATAAAGTTGTCCAGCAAGTGGAGAGAGAGGGCAGAGCAGCAGGGTGACTCAGGGCAGGGGAGTGGCAGGGAAAAGATAAAGCAGAAGAGCCAAAGAACAGTTAGTGACTGCCACAGGAGGAAGTTTAGGGAGGAATTTTTCTGCAGCAGACCCATGTTTTTGACACTGTATTTACAACAGAAGCTGAGCCACTGGAGCACAAGAAAAATATCACAATAAGCAATCGATTTTCCACAAGTTTTAGGAGAGGTGCAGGGTACAAGTTCTTAAATACTGTCCACCATACTCAATAAAATTTCCTTCTTTATACAAGGGTCCTTGCAGCTGGACTGCTGTGACTGAGCTCTGAGGTTGCATCTCCTTTGCCATCAGCTCCTAAGAGGGGACTTTCTTTAACTAGCCCAACTTCTCTTATACAGCTGCCTAGCACAGACCCTGTCAGGAAAGGGATGAGCAGCACTTCATTCCAGTGACAACTATGAATTGAAAATTATCCAGCTGTAGTAATATCAACTCTAAGAAGGTGCTGCCAAAGAACAAGAAGCTAGAAGAGTTCAGAAGTAAAGGAGAACTCCTACTAGCCTTAAACTACTCTACTTCCTTTATCTAGCACAAATCCAAGGTCAGTGATATGCTAAACAACAAACGCAGGCCAGAACTCAAATGAATGGTGAGCAAACTAGTATCAATTTCACATGTACCTCAAGTGATCAACAACAAAACCTCATCTACGACCCAGGGCAGAAATAGCAGTGATGAAGAACTCAGTCAAACCTACACACTGCCCTATAGGACTAGACCAGCACAACCCCAAACTGTCTAACTGCATCAGCAACATTAAACCAGCTGCTGGTTTGCAGGCATACATTAAAAACTACCTTCCTTACTGCACATTCTCCTGGAACAACAGGCATTACTGCACTGTTATGCTGATGAGATGAACGTAGTTTTTCAATTACTTAGCAAGGGATTAGAATACTATTCATAATTCTGTAAGATTAAAAACACAACCATTAACAGACAAGCAAGTCTCTTCCTCCTTCCCTCCCCCCACCAAAGAAAGCCTACCAAACCCACCCAGAGAAAGAGCAGTCAGTTCAGCACAAGTCCAGCTTCCATTAAATGGGATGCATGGACCATGGGCTTTGATGTGAACTGGGATCTGGGTGCTAACCTGTTATTCTAGAGACTGTCATGCTGACAGTGGAGAACATGTATTTAAGGTGATAGAGGCACTTGGGAATGGAATTTCAGTGAAATCCTGTAGGAATTATTACCCTCCTGAATTAAACAGCAGCCTTTCACACTGTGTCTTCAGCCACTGGATATGGGACAGGATTTTCCACTCACATCCTAAGTTTATTGCTAACCCACAGTCTAGCCAGAAACGTCTTTTGCCAGCTGCAAGTAGCAGTCATGCAGCAGCTCATTGCTGAATTCCTCTCTGGCACTGGAGTCTTGTCCTACCTGAAAAGAAGTCTCATAGCTCTCTACAAGTACCTGAAAGGTACTTCCCCTGGCTGCAGGGAGAGGACTAGAGGGAATGGCCTCGAGCTGAGACAGGGGAGTCAGGTTAGACATTAGGAAAGAGTTCTTCACTGTTAGGGATTGCCCAGGGAGGTGGTGGAGTCACCATCCCTGAAGTGTTTAAGAGGCATCTGGATCTGATGCTGGAGGATATGGTTTAGGGGTTCCAGCAGTGACAGGTTAGTGGTTGGACTTGATGATCTTAGAGGTCTCCTCCAGCCTTGATGATTCTATGATTCTCAGTCAGGTGCAGCTACTCACAGAGATCTGTCCCATACTTGAGTCCAACCTTGGGCACCCAACCCTTGCTGCGGAAGTAGTGATAGGCCATGTAGGTGGTTCTGAAATCAGGCTTCACCTCGCTGAACACTTCCCACAGCTTCACAATACTCAGGGGCTCCTAAAAACCATAAACAAGGGCAGCAGTGTGACTATATTAACATAAGCAGAATACTCTGTGTAACAGAGCACAACAGGCAGGTATCAAATATCACAGCCTGCTGCACAGAGCATGAATAAGATATGGAATCCCTCACTATAAGACTTCTAGAAACCTGTTGCTCCATTTAGTGCATCTTTTCAGCATTCCACAATCAGTCCCATAATGCCCTTGTTTAAAGGAAAAGCTGATAAACCTTAAACTAGAAGCATGGGTTTCAATTACTTTGCCATTACATGAGCAATAGCCTGATAGAATTAATGCTTAAAACTCCAAGGAATTTTCCCACTGCAAGTCAAACTATTCACTATGTTACTTCTCCCATACTTGTCTTTCCTATGTTTCCTGCCTCAGTTACAACAGAAATCCTTTCTCTACAGAAGTACTGTGCTTAATTATATTTGTCTTGGTAAATTTAAAGCTTCCAGACCAGTATTTCCTAAAAAGAAACATCATTACTTATAAGAAAAGCTTCCCAATTACTCTGTTTGGTCTTTCCTCCTTCAGAATTAACAGCTTAAATTACTGCCATGGTAGGTAAAGATTTCCAACCCAACCATATCCAGACTAGTGGTATTCCCAGGTAACCCAAAATTAATCCAATCTCTTACCTCACCATAATAAATACTTAAACATCCCAGAGCATACACCAAGAAAAAAGCCTGAAAAAATAAATAGAGTAATTAACTGATAATTAAAAAATAGAGTAATTAACTGATTAGCAGAATAAACTGTACTGAGTCTCTTGCTGTAGCTCATGTTCCATGCAAGAACAAAGGCTCAAATTAATTTCATATAAGAATACTAATGTCATGAGATTTTCATCTTCAAGATGAAAAGATCTTCAAGACCTTTACATTTCAACAGACACAGGAAAACCTACAAACTACAAAACATCTATGCATGTGCTGTATATTCCTGAGGGTGTGATGTTTAATAGCTTTAGAAGCAGCACAATTGAAGTAGGATTTACACAGATGTGATATCCCTGGGATTTCTATACTTCAATCCTGTCACTGACTCTCTGCCAGTGGATCTAAAGCATATGGGATTGGACTCTGAATATTTCTTAACCACATCCTGTAATTAATGCAGGTTATTAAAAATAAGTTTAATGACTAAGGCAATCCAATACTTAAGAGACACAGCAAAACCGTGTAGTTTAGAAACAGGTATGAAATTATACTGTAACAGGATTTAATGTTTACTTTTTCAGATTAAAAGTAAACCAACTTGTACTGTGCTTGAAACATACCTCTTCCAGGCTGAGTTGTAAATATTCAAAGATCCTAAATGGATTTTTTCTGCATACTAGTTTCTCCTTCTTGACGAGCTACAAGAAAAATTTACTGTTACTATGACTTTAAACTGGAAAATATACTGAATTCAGAAAACAACACCAATGATAGAGTTTTTATAAAAGATTAGGATACTCTTTTTCCTTACACTTCCTTGTGCACATGCAGAGTCATCTTCAGGACATAAGTTTCCTTCTTCTTCCTCTTGCACCAACACATATTCTGGATCACATTCTTTTGGCTCAATCCCCTCACAAGATCTTTGCTCGGTGCTCTGCTTCTCCTCAGAGCCACCATGCTCAGGAGAACCAAACTTCTGGCAGGACACCTCAGCCAGCTTCGAGCCACCTTGTTCCTGTTCCTTAGAGCCACATGTGGCTGCAGGATCTCCCTCCAAACAGGCTTTCTTGGAGCCTCCATGCTGATCCTCACGACCTAAGGCCCCCACACTGCCAGGATCTGCAGAAGACTGCCTGGAAAGTTCTGTATTTTCTGCATTTAGGCCCATTCTGTTGCAACCATTAGCAGTTTGCTCAGCTCCATCCTCTCTGGAAAGTGGCAGCTCAAGAGGTTTAGTGTAATTGTCAAGAATTTTGGTAACTGAGCAGTCATCCAGGCCTCGCTCTAGCAAAACGCTTCTAGCCCACTCCACACGAC
>NW_008650640.1:11344-15363 GCF_000695815.1 Acanthisitta chloris
CAAATGAGAAGTTCTAGGCCATTACATCTGTGAATTAACACTTTTAAACAAGGTCCTTAAACCCCAGAAGCTTCAGCACAATTGACAAACAAGAACACCCCTCAATAACTGCTGGGCCAAACACAAGCATGCACAGTGCAGCAGGGCTCCAGTTTGTAGGAAGCTGCAGATGACATGACTGAAAATCAAGATTCTGCTGCCTCCTCTGGCTTTGTTTTGCCTCTAACTTCTGTGGCAACAAACACAGTCACTGAGCACCACACAAGGTGCTATGTAGCTTCAAGAAGCAAGAACTTCACCAGGCAAAACCTCCCTTCTCCCATGGAAGCCTTAAGCCCGAGTTCCCCACAAAAACCATCCTGCAGGATTAAAATATGCAACAAGACTTTGTATATGGAGCTCTCACACACTTTGTCTGTTACACAGCTAACTACTGAGAACAGGACATAGCACAAACACCAGTGTAAACATCTTAAGCAGAAACTATTTTTAGTTTTACCCAAACCTCTCACATTCTGGAGAAATAACAACAGCCCTATCAGTGAGCTACTAGCTGAAAACTGTTACTATTTCTAACACTTTTCAATTATGATACAGTTTGCAGTGCCCCTTCAGTTCTTCCTCTTGGAAAACAACTTTAATATCCAGCTGAAGACACGATCATTCTGTGAAAGCTGCAGGGAGCTGGGTGCAGCTGTTCTTCCTCAAGCCTGCACAGCTCTAGTACAGTATTATTTACCTCCTTGAACAGAATACTAAAACAGCAATCACAGACCAGGTAATGAACTGCAAAGACAATTAAATGCAAATTTCACATGTCAAGACGAATACAAGTCCCTCTGAAGTCTCATAATAAAGCTCCACAATTCAGTGCTGTACTCTGTGTTATATAAAGGAGACTCCTCTTTGGCCTATGGTTTATTACCATGTAATTTGCACTTGCAGATTACTGAGACAGATCATGATGTATTTTCAGCACCAATACAATTACCTTTTCATTGATGCTCAGCTGTTATTTGCTAGCACAAAATAGACTAGTAAGAATGGCCAAGTGTTTCTGCAAGCAGTAGTAACTGCAGGAGCAGGAGTAGTAATATTGTTACTGTTTTTCTTACCTCACATTGAGGACTGAAGGAGCAAAACTTTTAAATGTAAGTAAATTTTTAAGAGGTGTCATAAGATGAAAAACTGAGTAACTAACTTGCACACTCTTAACAGCTCATATACTACTTAAGTGAAACCAAACAAATCTGTGGTCCAACACTCTGTTTTGCAAAGTGTACAAACTAGCAATGTTAACTGATATTTTAAAAAAGGTAAAACATTAATGTATTGTAGAAGTTAAAGAGCTGCTTCAGCTCACACTACAATAATTCCATAAGGAAATGGAAGCTGATTTAAATAGTCTGGCCCAGAAACTTCTTTTACTCCTCTTCAGATGCGAAACAAGTTTATTACGCTTGAGATTATTATGATTTAACTACCCATACCACTATGCACACACTCAGTTTTGTCTCCTATTCAGCAAATAATACTTGCAAGCTTACATGGAAACTCACACTGAATATCACCTCCTCTATTTCTAATTTTTCTAATGTGATTTATAAATGAAATGGAAAGAAATAAAATTCATCACTTATACAGGCAACAACCTGCAAACCAGTACAAAACCCCCAATAAACCAAAATAATCCATTTCCTAAGAACACCAAGAACAAATTAAAACAAATGTACTCACTTTTTAGAGGTAATTATAGGCATGTTCGTGTTAACACCTGTGTAAAGCAAAAGCATACATTGTTTCATCAACAGAAAAATGCTTTCATCTGGTTTTGATAATTGAGCTGATCTGCAGCCTAGTAATTATCCCCATTTCCTGTCCTCAGTGCCCTTTTGGTCCCACTTGTTTTCAAGGACACAGTAGAGCCAGAAAAGGTAGAGGTACCAGCCTGCACAAGAGATCAATTAAATACACTTTTTTAAAAATCTCCATCCCATCAAAAGACAATTACAGAGGGATATGGTAAAATCCAAAGATGTCCATAGATACTTAATTGTCATGGAAAAGAATGACAGCCCTACTGGATACAACTGGCTATAAGCCATCAAAAACTTCACATATCCTTCCCTCATGGTTCCATGGACACTAAAATCTTCAGATTAAACCCAAGGAAAACTGGAGATTTACATGAAGAAAAGTCCAAGGATGATACCTTTACTTGGAGGTTTCCTAAGCAACAACTCAGTGAAGGCTGGCAGAATGCTGTAAGGAACTACCAACATGTTTCCTGTTCTTGGATTTTTCCTAGGCATTTCCTAGGCACAAAAGATGGGGAGACAGATATCCTCGATCTGACCCAGGAGAGAGATTATTATTCTTCATGCAATTTATAAACATGTATTTTCAATGAGTGAAGAAAAGTGAAAGAACTCTCAGAGCAGTGATGGAAGTTCAACTGGGCCCCATTTACCTTGCCACTTAGCGACCAGCAGAGGATCTGAAATGCTGAACTCAGGTCGACTCCTTGAAAGGATTCCTTTCCCAAAATAGCCCTGCAAAGGAAAGGGCAAATCCTTATTATCTCATGGCACAAAACTTATCTCCTTTCCAAATTATAAAATATGGACTGCCAAGATCAGATGAAATGAACAATTGAAATTCTGCAGCATTGAAACTTTGCCTAAAGCTCAGTGTTAGCTGCTGCTAACTGGTTCCATGTTAAACACCTGCACTCAGGGATTTAAGCAGCTCTGCTGGCCCTTCCAGTCAGCCTGGAGGGGCTTGGGCCTTCTTCCTCAATCCTAAGTATTTGTCAGGCCACAGACATGTGACAACAAATGCAGAGGACAACACCTGTGTATTGATGCTGTGACAATGCACAATGGAAAACAAAGAGATACTACTGCAACAGAATGGTGGAGAAATGGTACCCTGACATGAAAGGATAAACATAGCTAATTTCACACAGCAATGAAACACTCTCAAGTTAAAAGAATTACACAAGCATTTATAAAACACTAATATTCCAACCCTCTGAGCTTTAAAAATAAGAAAATGCTTTTGAAAAAATGAAGTGTTGATAGGAGACATAAACATAACAAACATGAAGTCTCTGCAGCTGTTTGTTAGCTCACAATGTCATTCCATTCCCAAATTAATTTGCTTGGATAAGAACTAAACACTTTCCACATTTGACACAGAATATATGTTTGCAGTGATTTCAGGAGAGGAGGGACGTATGGAGAACCACAGGAGGCTGGAGGAGGCGGAAAGCACATAGGCAGCAGATTTTAGGCAGGACTGTGCTTTACCTGTGTTTAAAACACTAAAAACATTGTGCAAACAGGGTGCAGCACCTTGTTATAGAGCTGTTCAATATCTTCAGGGTTCGTCACAACCACATGGTTGTTAATGATTTCAGCCTGGCATATCCTGAAATCCTTCCCACCTATATCCACAGGAAAGGGAGAATCGTACGACTCAAAAACTCTTCTTTTCCTTCTTGGGGGGTGAAAAACTGCTTCTGCCATTTCCTAAGGTTAATGTTTCCTCCTAAAATAAAGCAAAACCGAAAGATTTAACATTCAGGAGTTATTCATTCATAACATTCATAACATTCAGTCACCGGTTTTTCTATGTTCCAACAGCATTCCCTTTACAATACCCAAATAGCAATGAAACCTGCAGCATAACCCAAGTTACTCTGCAGCTCTGAGGTGATCTGCTGGAGTTACCTGTTCAGCTGCCTCTGGGCACCGCAGAGCCCCTGCAGACCAGGCAGGGATGGGTCTCAAAGAAGAGTTTATATAGACAACTACCGACTGAAGGCAGTGCACAAACTGCTCCGAGGGCCTCAGGACTAAAGCAGAAACCACAGCACTGAAATGCCTAAATGTAAACAGCTCAGAATAAATTGTGCGGGAAGAGCCGTGGCGTGGCAGGATTCTCCCCCGCAGCCAAGCGGGGACCGGGCGGGGCTGGGGACAGGAGCCCGCCCGGCAGGGCCGCGGCTCGGAGCG
>NW_008650641.1:0-6745 GCF_000695815.1 Acanthisitta chloris
GGGGCCGCCTGCAACAGCAAGGCTCAATGGCACCGGCGCCCAGGGGCCGGCGACAGTTCACAGTTCGCAAAACCGACGCACGACCTCCGCGATATTTCCCACTTAACGGCAAATTTGCCCCTCAACCGACAACCTATGAACTGAAGAAACAGCAGCTAGGACAGAGGTCACCTAACATTTGTAACTTCAGCAGCAGCAGCGGCCACCACCGTTCATGGCACAGCTGTTCGGGAAGCAAAGTCTCTCTCAAACTCTGCCCGAGAACCTTCCTTGTGTTCTGATAAACACGTACAGCTGAATAATACGACAGGAAACTGCTCTCAACTAAAGCAGAGAACTTGGCCAAAAACACTAATGAAAAAACCCAGTGAACAGGTACAACATTTCCTATCACAAATTTCAGCTGCTTCACCTCTGTTTTCACGTTTCTGTTTCACTGGCACCAGAAATACTTGATGTCACATGCTCAGGAAGTTAGCACACAATTCATAATTTTAAGTCAAAATTCTGTTATACCATGAAGGAAAGCAGAAGTAAAATTTGGACACAAAAGTAAATCGATCATGATGAAATTATCTGTTTGTTGTATCTGGGGAAGTTCAGAGTGGACATCAGGAACAGGTTTCCCCCTGAGAGGGCAGTGGGCCACTGGAAAAGGCTCCCCTGGGAAGTGGTCATGTCTTGAGCTTCTGGACAACATTCTTAGACTGATGGTTTAGTTTTAGGTAGTCCTGTGAGGAACAGAGAGTTGGACCCCATGATCCTTATGGCTCTCTTCCAGCATGAGATATTGCGTGACTCTGAAACAGTCTCTCTTTCACAAGAATATTTTCACGTACTTCAAACTCAGTCCCTTCCATTCCATATGTACTATACATTACTCTTGGATTGCCGCTTGAGCCAAACACATTCTGGGTTGACAGAATAAAGAAGTTTCCCTGCACAGTAAGGGATATTAACACATTTAAGAAACTGAAAAGGTGGTGTTGCAAGACAGGGAGTCAAAACAAAAAGACATCTTAAGAGAGAAGGTTAAACTTCCACTACAAAAAGATGCCACTCTTTTTTTTCCAGATCCAAGTGTGCTCGTTATTACACTTACCATGAAGAGGCCACTGCAATTCCTGATCTTCCAAAAGGGCTGCAGCAGGCAACAGTCTATTGAGACGATCTAAAGGTGGCAACAGATCCAGCAGGTAACTCAGCAAGGGCCGAGCGACCGAGACTGGCAGCAGCAGCAAGGAGTTGATGATCTGGGAGAGCATACTGCCAGCAGCAGAGACGTAGATTACGTCTGCAGAGGAAGGAAACAAAACTCTATTAGGGCTACAGCTACAGAATTACATTCTAAGCATGACTTAACAAGTCAAACAACTGCATAGAAATACCTCAGCTATCCCAAAATATCCCAGCTATACGTGTTGAAAAATTATTAATCTATCCCACGTTTTACTCACACACTCTTCAGTCACGGCAAAAAGAGTGCTTTAAAAAAGAGAAATCTACAACTAACAGCACTGAACCAACAGCGCACAGGAGCAATATTCTCTCCATTCTGCACTTTTCCTGTATGCAAAATGTTCCATCAAAACATGAACCAGATGCTGTTCTGGGTAGACAGCTAATCTCCTCAGTGGGAGGCTTGGGATATCTACTTTATGCAGCTACAGGAAAAGTAAGGCATTATTCAAACCTAAGCACACAGAAACTGCCCTAAGCTTACAGAGCCATCATTACTGCTCTCTCCATGAATATTTACCTCTCAGTTTTTCCCCAACACTACCATTCCAAGAGCTTTCCTTAAGCAATGTCGCAGAACGGGAATAGATATCTGTGGCATGAGGCAATAAAAGCTGAAGGTGTTTGTGAAGCAGTGCCACACTGCTGGAATTCTGAAAGGAAACAAACAGACACAACAATAAGTCTGCAAAGATATTTAGGGGTTCATTATTTAAATCAGTTTAACTTTCAAATACTCAGATGATTTTCAACAGGAACCTTACAACATTTTGGTGCTTATGCATATTGAATTAATTTTTTCTCCCCTAAGTGATAAAAAGAAGGACACACACCTCACTAACACTGTTGATGTGGCAATAAGCCAGCAACTGTTTCTGCAGTGAACATAAAAGCTCGTGAAGATGAGCAGGTTGGCTGTTTTCTGATGATGATGTACCTAGTAAAAATTTATCACTGTTTTTTTCCAGTTCTCCGAAGGCTTGGTCCTATTAAGACAAAAAGGGAGGGGGGAAGAACAATTAGCTCTGCTTCAAATGCTATAATACTTTACAAACATCTACAGAAGAAGCTTTTTTTAATCTTTACTCTGTGCACCTGTCATTACTGAAGAAACTGGATAATGTCAAGTGGATCATGGGGCAACCAAGCTCGAAATCACAAGAGTTTAGAATGCTGTAGCAGTGACTGTGACAGCTGTCACAGGAACATTTCTAAGAAGGTTTCTTTCAGATGGAGCAATGTTTTTTTTCAGCTCACCGAGAACAACTTCTCAGTATCCAAAATTCATTCTGATTTAAAAAAAAAGTATTAGTTCATGCAAGGTCTATACTTACTGTATAAAAGCCCAAATTTCTCAGCAGAGTCTTCATCAGGATTTCGGCCAGGTGAGTATCTGGGTGACTGCTCTGGACAGAGTACGTTTGCTCGGAGAGGTTTCCGTAGCTGACACACAGCGAGGAGTTCTCCGCGGCGTCGGACGGGGAGCTGTAGCCAAGCAGGGAAGCGACGTGGGTGTGATCCTGCAAGCTGGTCAGGATAATGTCCAACTGCATTCTCTAAAGGGAAATGTTTGGGCAGAAATAACAATCTCTGTTAATGAAGATGAACTAATGAGCTAAGAAGAAAGAAGCAACAGGCACAGTTACACAATACAAATACGCCAATGGGGCACAGAAATAAGCTCGAAGACTTTACCCAAACAACTCCAGGTTTTCCTGCAGATTTGTAGCATTAGAGAACAGACAAATATACTGAACTGGATAACCACACCTAGCAAAAATCTGAGATTAAGAGGGAGATATTGGACATTGGGCCAAATGGTTTCTCCGACTTGTTCTAATTACCTGGGGGCAAGTGGGGTACACACCAGTTCTCTAAGCTATACACAGGAAAAAGGGTAAAAGCAGGACAAGCAAACAGTTAGACCAAGGGAGGTGGCAGATGCAGAGTAAGGACCTTCAGTTTCAGTCCTGCTGCCCCTGCTGCCGGTTACGAATGCTGAAAAACCTGAACTTGTTCTATCCTAGCAGCTGTCAGGGGGTTTACTTTGTACCAATACTCATCTTCACAAATCTTTAGAAAATTAGAATCAGAGGATTCTTCTTCCTATAGTTCCAGTATTAAGTGCAAACCAGTCTATTCCATAGTAAATAAAATAAAGGATTTGACCAGAATCCTATGTATACAGAACTGAACAGTTTTCCTCATAGTTTAATCTGAGACTACTGCTGAAGCTTCAGTTCCTACTGCCCTCAATGACTGAAACAAATGTTCCTTGAATTTCTTCCCTTCCATGTGTAGGACACTGGGCACATCTCCTAACCTGCATCAATTCCTGCTCTTTATATCCAAGATAGAAAAATAAAAAAGCAACACTGCAGTCATCTTTGCAAAAGAGGGTGAAACCCATGTAGAGAAAGCACTATACAAGTATTCTTAGAAAATAGTTAAGTTTGTGTTACCAAGACTTGCTAAACTAGCATTCAAAAATACCTAGTCTTTAAACCTGTGTGGAGACGTTTCTAAGCTTTCTGTAGTCAACCTTCATGTGAGAAAACAGGCAGCTCTCCCTGCCTCAGTCCTGGTTCAGTCAGGCTCCCTATAGAATTTGTTACGTTGGGCTTTGCACTGCAGCTCACCAGTAATGTGCTTGCACTCTGCAAACGAGGCTCACCTCATGGTTCCAAAGATCCTAGCAAAAAAACACAAAGCAAAGCACGGCCTACTTTTACTTGACCTTACCTGGCCTTTTGACAAGCTCTCCCATCTATCAGGGCCCTGGGGTAGAAGAGAATGCAGCAACTCCATTCTCTCCCGCAAGGGAGGAAGTAGCATAGTTGCTCCTACTGACAGAGTCTCAATTACAACCTGAAATTAGAGCAGCAGAAAATACTTCCTCAGTGGAGGAGGGGGAAATAATCAACTCACCCGTGTCTTTGCAAAATACAGCACAGCACACACGACATATCCAAAACATCTGCTTAATTTCATTTCACCTCAGAATTCTATTACACTCATCTTTAGTGCTGTGATGCCCAGACGTGCAGTGCATTGAAGGAGTGAAACAAGACCAACAAGGGTTTCTATGTCCCGTAAGAGTGTACCCAGGAGAACTGCTCAACTAAGTTCCTCAACACACAACATTCACTAATTAGACTCATTATTACACGGAATAATAATTTAAAAGTTACAAACAAAACAGCTTTTTGAAATCCTTGTGCAAGCATTCTCCTCTGCTTTCAGATCATAAAGCAGTGAAGGTGACTACATTTTTTTTGCATTTCAATGAGTAAAACTGGTAAGTGAGAATCGTGTTTCTCCAACTGCCAACTTGAGAAAGTCAGATTAATCTCTAACTACGCAGCCAGCAAAGAAAGAGAGCAGTACAATTTCCACATGTAAACAACAAAGCCTCACTTACTTCCTGAATTTCATCAGGGACAGAGGAGTCCATCAGTCTGAAGAGCAGGTTGCGAAGAGGACCAGCCTGTCGGCCGAGGATGCTCGTGGCAACACCTCCCGCCAGGGCGAGCGCAAGGTGATTAGAGAGCAGCTTCAAACACAGTTTAAGGAAATTGTGATGCTCCCTGCAGAAAGAAACACATTAATACTGTTAATCTCTCCTATTATTAGCCTCTCTCCCTGACACTTTTTTGTGCACTAAGCTTTTAACTCTCCTTTGACTTTTCGTACCACAAAGGTAAGTAAATTTACAACTGGGAGTTTACAGAAACTCCTCTGAGAACCTACTGCCAAGCTGCTTAAAAGAACCAAAACTGGAACAGAGAAGTGTCTTTGCAGACAATGGCCCCAAGAGGCATTCACTCTAGAAAAGCAGTCCCATGAATCAGGAGGCAAAATCATCCCAAAATACCCAGATAAACACATACATTATAGAAAAAAATCCCAACTTTTAAGAAGCAATGAAGGTAATCTTCTCTCAGAAGATTTAGGAGTGCAATAATCGGGTTAAAAATGAAAACTCAGGATATTAGTCGCTGGTCTCCTTAAACTTTTGAAAAACTGGCTACAGAACTAAGAGCTGACAAAGGAGAAACAGTAAATGCATTTCAGCTATAAATAAAAATGTGTTTTAAAGGATAGATCTGAAATATAGGATGCAGTTTAGTGAATAATGAAAATAAATTCCAGACAAAAGATCCTGTTGCATTTGAGGCACTGTAAAGCTCCTGGTGTTATACAAATGGCACCTGAACGAGCAAATAAACCAGAACAGACTAACCAGGACTAAGCCATGCACCACTGCTGAAATAAAAAACGTGATAAAAATCTGTGAGATGCATATGCTGTATGTACCTTGATGAAGGAAAAGGAAGAGGGGGGATTTCACTGTTAATTTTGTCACAGTAGTGCTCCAGAAAAGAACGGAGATGCGAGAAGGTACTTTCTTCAAGGTCCACACAATAGGGTCTGTGCCATGCCACAACTTGCCTAGAACCAATCGTCAAAGTCAATTAACTTCTGGAAATACTCCAACTGCTTTTCTAAATTAACAGCTTAAGCAAGCTGAACACACACCTAACCAAACCGGGTTTTTGTCCTGGAACACACTAACAGAACAACTTCCTGACCCTTGGAAGCATTTTCTGCAAAATTCTTTACAAACAAATGCTCTGCATTTCTGAACAAAGCCACCCACAGCGCCAGAAAGATGAAGCCATATGTATTCAATCTGATCTGTGCAAAGGCTGAGCAGTACCCACAAAGCAGGTTTTAGCCAGGTTACAGACCCGAGACAGCACAGGGAGAACTCAGAAGGGTTAGTACCACTCAGTTCTATCTTCTCAACTGACAGCTCCCTTGAAAACAGGGCATCTGAAATTCCTCGGGAATTATCTTCCCAGTAATAAGTTTTTCTATTCCTTTGTGTTAGTCCATACATAAAAGTTCACTGGTTCACTTCAATCACTTGCTCACGCCTTGGTGTAACAAAGAATTATTTGAGTTGCTGTATATTAATAAGCAAACTATTTAGGTACCTGATTTTAGTTTAGGTTACCATGTAACTATACAGAAATTGGTCAAGGTGTTTATATCTGCCTCAGTAGTTTGTCTGACCTTCCCCTTCTCCCAAAGTCTCCTACTTATTGTATTCCTTGTTACACTAAAGGAAACTTCCTCAGCCATAAAATAACCCCTTCAGAAGCAAAATGAAAATATACTGAATTGTCTCACCTCCCACTGCCTAATTTGTCAAAGTTCAGCAGAGGTAAGTTTTGTCTAAGAGAGGGTAAGAAATCTTCATATACAAAGAACTAATATCCAAATCCTTGGTGCAGATATATTTTCACTTCTAATATGCAACAATTAGAGAAGAGAAGGGCAGGAAGAGAAGAGGAGGGAGGACTCTCCAGTCCAAAACATTACAAGCAGAACACTAGAAATGCATGCTGCAGCTAATACCTTCAGGATATAGTTAAAGGTAAGCCAAAATGGACTTCTATTACAAAATATTGTACCTATGCCTAATGTCATTGTTACCTGT
>NW_008650641.1:6811-20377 GCF_000695815.1 Acanthisitta chloris
CACTTACTTTCTTCGGTTTAGTAATGGGACCTGTGGAGTTTCCCTGACCACACTGTCCCATTGAATTGTTACCCCAAGCATAAACTTCATTATCTACAAAATACAAATAAAGTAGAAAACAAAACGTGAGATACAACTTCCTTTGCTCAAGAGGATTACGCGTTTTTACACGTTACTGGTTTTACCATGAGAAAGCGCCAAGCAGTGACTGTCCCCGATGGAAATGTCGACTATCCTCGTAGCAGCCAACTCTTCGACGAGCTTGGGCCGGAGAGCGGTCGCCTCCGAGGAGCCACAGCCAAGGCAGGCCCCACAGCCCCACGCGTACACCTAGGGCAGAGCAACCACACGACACGCGCGGTCAGATCCGCACCGCCACCGCCCAGGGGCAAACGGTGCCAGACCAGCACCGGCACAACAACTGCAATCACATGTCCTGCCTGCGCTGCAGATCCTCCAGCCACAGGGCACAGGGATGGGGAGGCTGCCGCGGGAGGCTCCAGCCAAGCCCAAACTGCTGCTCCCCTCCGAGCACCCCCTGCCCCCGGCACCACGCGGGGAAGGCGCTGGGCAGGCCACGGCTGCAGAAATGCTCACTGCAGCACAGGCAGACACCGTGCCAGGAAGGGCACTCATTCACCACCTCACCATTCATCCCCAAGCTCTCCTGGAACTTTCGGACTACAAGTTGCAGTTCGCACCTATAATCCAAAGCACACAAGCATTTTAAAGAGCTACTAAATCACCCAATCACCTGTAATAAAAATTACAGGTACTTCACTGCTTTGCGTTTCCCAGATTTCATTTGATTTTACACTGGTTACTTTGAGTAACCAAAGAATAACACATTTTCCGTAGCCAAACAAGAACATTGGAAAGTGTAGTTTTAGATGGTTCTTCAGCACATTTTTAATTGCTTCGGGGCATGAGGTACTTCAATCTCTAATCAAGAACTTCACTGTAGAAATAAGTAACAAATCTGTAATAGCTAAGCAAATATTCCGATTCCACATCTCCTTCAAGTTCTAGTTGTCCAATTTCTCAACAGTCAAAACAATTAATGCTGAAATAATGTGAACCCACACCATCTTCACCAACTCTCAGAACCCGAGTGAGAATTTGCTTCTGCCTACCTGCCCTGTTGATGTCAAGGCCAGTGAAGACTGGCTCCCAGCACAAACTTTTCGAATAAACATTCCTTGCAAGGCTTCTATAACTTTAGGTTTATACACTCTGTTTGTATCACCATGTCCAAGTTTGCCTGCAAAAGGAGGAAACACAAGTAGAAGGTATTTTCAGTGAATAAATAACAATTAAAAGTGGCCCTAAAAAATTCTTCCAGGACTTTCAAAAATGCCAGAGAGGAATTCTAAAACTAAAACATACTACAGGCATTCCCTTTCAGTTGCAGCAACTACAGATTTGAGTGCATTTTAAAACTGAAATAGCAAACCCAGGCAGTTTAAACACAAAGTTTCCAGGAAGTGAATGGCTACTGTCATATCACCAGAGAATTTACGTGGAAGTTAACAGCCCAGCATTTTTTCCAGAACCGTTCACAGGCTCGCTGAGCTTTCCGCTCTGTGAAACCCCTCCCGCTCCGACAATCCTTTCATTACCTCTATAATCTTGCAGTCCAACTTCAAATATTGTATTTAGATTCTTTGAGAATCCCTTCCTTGAACAGCTACCAAATGGCAACTAAAAACGAGAGCCAGCCTGCAAGGAGGACTGAAACTGAGAGGCACACAGAGTAAGACAAAATTTACTGTCCAAATGCTAGTTTTACCTACCATTGTCTCCTCCTCCAAACGACCACACTGTTCTCCCATCTTTGGACAGAGCTATTGTGTGTGAACTGCCACAGGAAACCTCTCCTACATTGCTAATATCTTTCACTAAAGTTGGAATGTTGCGGCTGTTGCTGTCACCATGACCTAAGGGAAAAAAAAATATTTTCTTTTTTGCGAAGATTTAAGTTCTATTTACATTTTGCAATCCCCATGTATATTGCAATACTCACAAATGATAATTTCTGCCCCCTTTGTGGAAGGATGCACAGTAAGGTTTGGAAGACATCTGTAGTAAAAACATTTAATTCTCGCGACGTACTGCAGAACACCTGCTCACACCTCACTGCCACTAAATCCTCAGACTGTTTTCTACCAAGGTGAAAAGCAATAAGAAGAACTGCTAGTACAAGTGCCCTCAATGCCAGCGGAGTAGGTAGTTACACTCCCTCACGCTGGGCAGCAGGCACCTGAACAGCACGAGGAAACTCAAGGGCTCACGCTCACTGCTGTCAATACCAGCACATACTGCACAGACACTGCAGCCAGCTCTGCACAGCCACAATTCTAACGGGTCCTTTCTGCAGAAACCAAACACATTACACTACCACCACATCATAAAAACTTCCATGTCTAATAAACTCCGGAAAATGGAGGAGAGGGCAAAAAGAACACCACATGGTATCAGTGCCTGATGCCATATGAACAACTTAGTCATTAAATGCTACTTTTTAGCTGTGCACTGGAACTCACCATTGCACACTCAAGCTCCCCAAAGCACATCAAAACTCCACATTAACCTAAAACTCAAGGAGAACATTTCCACAGTTCCCATCGAAATTGTAGGTCAAACCTCTAACCCAGTGACTTATCTTCACAGCAGGAACAGGCTCAGTACTCCTACCGATTACCTCGAAAACTGTGACAGTTGCAAAGCACTGCCCTCATCTTCTGCCCTGTCAGGTACTTGGCTTTCACCCCTCTACACCTGGTGATCACGACATCCAAAGCCAGGACAACAGAAAGGACCTCAAGGTTTCTCTTGAACAGATTTTTCTATGCAAAACCTGTTGGTTCAACTGAACCTGCTCCAGAAGGTGATTTTATACCAGGCATACCAGCAGTACAGCAAATATGGCAAAAAAAACAAGTGACTTTGAGGCAAACAGCAACACTGTGGGGTTTGCTCCAGTTAAATTTAACTTTTAAATGTGTTAAGGTAAAAATATATTAAGCCGTTCTGGCAAACTTCACGTTGAGTATACTTATTATTATCACATTCAAATCAGACCCTCGACATTATTAGCCAGCTACTCTTGACTGTCCACAGAAACACCCTCCCGCCACACTCGATGAGGTTTACCTAGAATCCCAGTCTATTTCAAATGTCTCCTGTTTACATTTCGGTGGCATTAGCAATCAAATGTAGTCTTACAAATGAATGCAAGCAACTCTTCCTGAAATGAAAGCTTTTTAACAAACAGTCCTAGCAAAACGAACTGCATTCCAAGTTTCCAGGCGTCCCTGCAGCAGGTGCCACACGCACACCCCTGTGTATGTGCACGTGCACTCAGACAGGGCCGGCAGGGGAGGCAGCAAACAAACGTATGGAATCACCACCAGACACAGGAGTCCCTCCAACAGCATGGCATGGATTTGAAAATTACCTAATCTCCCAAAGTCTCCCTCTCCCCACGTGTACAGCTCTCCATCCTCCGTCACAGCAGCACTGTGTCTGTAGCCAGCTGACACACACACCACCACCTGCGGCACGTGCAAAAATACAGATTAAGTTTTACAAACCAACTAGGAAGTTTAAAAGCTTATGAGAGTCAAGTTTCAGACACAGGCTATGCAAATTAACTTGTTCATTGATGTGGATCAAGTAGATACATAAATCAACCTTTGCAATCTTTTCTGTTTCTCATTTGCTAAGTGGAAACAAGCACATAAAAAGGCAAGTTCATACATAAAACTGCTAATGATTTATTTATCAAGCAAGTTGAACATAATGACATCCTAGTCTTGCAGGAAAAAGAGAAGCTTTGGAAAAAGCAGCAGTGGATGTTTAAAATGCTGCCCAAAACACAGACAGGTAGGGAGAAGGAGGCCCTTGTACGACAACACAAAACCACTTTTTCAATGAAGCCACCAAAAAACTGCCAGTGAAAGTCCTAACACTGCAGCTAAGAAAAGCAACTGTCTCCTCCCCAGAATGTCACTGCAGTTCCACGAATGCACATGAGCAAGTTTGACTCTTCAGGCTGTGACAAGGTTTCCTGACCATGCCACTGGCCAAATCACGTGCCCAGAGCCAACCCTAAGGCCTAGTGTTTTGCTGACAGCAGACCCAGCTTCAAACAGAAGTCTAGGAAAAACACTGAGCTTTTTCTTACGATTTTATCTATTTGAAGTTTTACACAACATCACAACGGAACAGAACAAAAACAGGTGCTCTCCTACACAAAACATACCTTTCCTTGCAGGGGACCCTGAATAAGTTTGGGGTATTTCTGAGTTGAACTGTTTCCATGTCCCAGCTTCCCATAGTCACCATCACCCCAGCTGAAGACTTCCCCTTCTGTTGTAAATGCTAACGTGTGACCATCAGATCCTTTTGAAGACGACACCTTTTTAATAGACCTATGAGGCTCAAAAGTCAATTTTTTCAGTGTGGACTGATTATTGGAGTCACCCAGGCCTAGTCTCCCATAGCTGCCTTTGCCACAGGCTCTAACGGAGCCATCCGTAGAAATAACAAAGGTACAATATTGTCCAGCTTCAATCTACAAAAAAAAAGAAATTTAAACCAGCAAAACGCAGAGATCAGATAAATGCAAAATTCACATATAGGTCTAGAAGTCTGTATTTGTGAACAGATTTCTTTATATAACCTTTCAGCATAATGTAAAAATTCAGAATAATTTGGACTTCAGTAAGCAGCAAAATTAAAATTCTCAGAAAATATTCTGAGCAAATCTATTTCCTTGAGGTAAAGGATTATTTTATTTATTTCTCTCTCTTGTACAGACTACAGAACTCAGGCTGCATTCAGATCTCCAAAACTCATGGATGAAAACCACAGAAACATGTTGCATAGGTATACACAGTACTGTTAGAAGAGTAACCCATGCATTCAGGTCACACATTCCACTCCCGTGTTATTAGTATTCTGAATGGCCTGGAAGTTTTCTGAATGCATAAATTTGCTTTCTGATGCCCAGTCCAGCAGTCTGTTAGCATATAAAACACATCAGTGACATCCATGGCAACAGGTTCAGAAAACGTACCTAAATTGTCTAGTGACCAAAAAGTGCTTTTACTTAAGTCAACACTGCAAAGCCAATGTAATAACAGAAGAGCAAGCTATTATATTCTGTGTCATGAATCAACAGAAGAGCTCAGTTGCAGCTGCAGAATCTGTGACTGAGCAGGAAGAGCATGTACATTGATCTGCAGAAAGCTAATTAAGGTTGCTGTGTCAGCAGTTAGCCCAGTTTGGACTTTTCAGCTAGGCAACCTCGGTGTGAAAAGCACCAACAGAAAAGAAGATTGAGTCGTTAAGACATCTTTTAACCAACAGTAAAAAAACCCAAAGCAAACCAAACACCAAAACCAACAAAAATACTACAGGCAAGCAAACTTGTCTCTCCATAGCTAGTCAGGTAATTCAGTTGTCCTTGTTACATGGATATCGTTCTGTACGTCACTGAAAACGAAACAGAATGTTTTTTCCAAGCATCAGTAAAAGGAGTGAGACACTTGCAGTAAAGTAACTTCCGTGACCAATTCTGAGCATCATACCTTCATCACAACTTGACACTCAGAAATAAAGTGCTATTTCTCAATTTCATACTGCCACTAAGAGGCCACTGGATGCCACATAATGTACCACTATAACTGTCACTCACTGTCTGTGCATCTGAAAAACTTGGAGCAAGCTTGGGTTGAAGTATCTTCTCTTGAGTTCCTTCTACCAGTTGATGACTGCTGTTACTACCCCAGACATACACTTCACAGGTCTCAGAAACAATGGGAGCATCCCCAGTTTGAATGCTGTCGGGGCTGGCACATGTCCTCGAGTAGTCGGAAGCCATTCGACAAACCTATTAAAACCAGAGATTTGTTACACAGCAGCATTTTGTATTTCTTTCGACACAGTCACAACGTTCAATGCGACTCTAATTGCCCCTCAACATTATTCTCACCATTTCTTGTCTTCCTCTTCTACTCCAGAATGACTCATCTGAGACTGGGCTATATAGTGTGCAGACGTGTGAGGGGGAAGTAAACTACAATTGCCTCAAAGTCTTTTCCAAGACTCACCTCTTCAAATAAGCACAGAGCTGCCTCATACAGAGAACACAAGCCATCAGATGTTCTGGTTGGCTCTCTCCATTGACTTCGATCAGCAGATGATCCCTACAACATTTAAATGTTGTTATTATGAGAACATACTTCTATACAGCAAGAGAGCACCTGTACAAAATACATTAGGGATTTGTTCTTACCGTTAAGCAACATTAAAGGTTCTTTCGATAAGCATAAGTACACTACCTCTTTCTGCTGAGTTGTGATATCTGCATACATTTCAGGAAACCAAAAATGTGACCTGTGGGAAGCAGGTCAAAGGAGGTGATTCTCCCCCTCTGCTCCACTCCTGTGAGACCCCACCTGGAGTGCTGCACACAGTTCTGCTGTCCCCAACACAAGAAGGACATGGAACTGTTGGAGCAAGTCCAGAGGAGGCCACAAAGTTGCTAAGAGGACAGGAGCATCTCCCTGTGAGGACAGGCTGAGGGAGTTGGGGCTGTTCAGCCTGGAGAAGAGAAGGTTGTGTGGAGACCTCAGAGCAACTTTTCAGCATCTGAAGGGGCTACAAGGAGCTGGAGAGGGACTCTGTGCTAGGAACTGCAGTGACAGTGATAACATGGGATAAAATGTTTCTAAAATCATGGGAGTTAAAGTAGGCCTTAGTGGCAAGCTAGCTGAAGTAGGCCTCAGTGGCAAGGTAGCTAAAGTAGGCCTTAGTGGCAAGGTAGCTAGAATAGGCCTTAATGAGAAGAGTGATCATTATCTTAGCAGGTCGATGTGTACCTGTGCACGTACACCTGGGTACCTACCTGTACGTACCCCCTAAATAACAGATAATTATACCACCATCATGGAAAAGCAAATGCTGGCTAAGCATTCTTACTGATTCATCTCTGTGAAAATATCTGGGTTCAGAGCTAATTTCTCCTAATACTGTTTTGCTCTGAAATGCAGGTTATTTGTGTTTAAAGTGATACTTATTTTAAAATGACTAATCATCATTAATTTTGCATTTACATATCTTCCATGTTTCAGTCTCTAATTTTATATCTATCTCAAAACAACAACAAATAGAGATGTCCATCAGGATATTCGATCCCAATTCAGATCCTGCCACTGCGACATTCTTCTCACCGTCTCCACTCTTTAAACTTTTTAGGCTTTAAAATTTATGTTTATTACCAACCAAAACAATTTTAAGAAGAGAGAAAAGAATGACCACTTGAGGGGAAAAAAAACTGTTCCCTGTTTCAGTCTGAGCATATGAGGCAGAAGCTTGCCACAGCCTCTGATTGCACACTGTGCAGTAATTTCATAGCTTTAAAAAGGATGATCAGGTAGGACCAGAAGTAAGCACTCAACATCCAAAGCAATATGTCATACTTCCAGTCCAGCTCATTTCCCTATCACATTAACTTCTGAGCAGTAGCAAAAACGATGAACATCCCAAAGATGCATATGCACAGGTCCAGGTAAACTGGGGAGGAGGAATGTGCAATAAAAATAACTGTGAAATAAAATAAAAATAATGAGAAACCAGGCCTAATGCAAAACTTCGGATTTTGAGCAAATTCAGTAAATGAAGCCAGAAAAACAGTTCCATACTTTCTAAGCCTTTTACTATTAACAAGAATGTACAAGTGTGCAAGTGGACCAAGTATGTCCTTGACTCCTTCCCTGAAGCTAGAGCTAAAAGTGAAACAGCAAAGCAATCCCTGTGTCGTGATCTTTCCCTGTGAGGAAACGGGTGTGCAGGAAGGGAGAGTGTCCTGGGCTGCAGTGTGGGGGTATCCATGGTATGTATTCTATTATCATCTCCACAAGCTGTTAAAGCAGGTGGGGCAGTGATCATTATCACCTTGTCCCTCCCTCAGGGCAATCCTGATGGCTCCCTCAGGGGCTGTCTCTGATTAACAGGCCGTCAGGGACCCATGCAGGACACATCCTCCCAGTGATCCTTATCCCCTGTCCCATGGTGAGGTGACTCACCCCAGGGGTGGGGAGCCAAACATGCTCACAGGGATATAAGCCGGGGTTTGGACCAGCACAGGGAGCCCTTTGCCTGCTGGATTCCCAGAGGACAAGAGCTGCTGCTGGACCTTCAGGAGAGGAGCAGATCTGTGGGATCACTGCTCCAACAAAGCCATCCCTCCAGGAGGACTGCAGCACCATTTAATCGGACTGCTACTACACCCTGACTGACAGGGTGACAGGTTACTTTCTGACTCTGTCAGGTTATTTTCTGACTCTGTCAGGTTACTTTTTTTGTACTGTTGCATTTGTGTTGTTTTGTTGTGTTGTTCATATTAAATTGTACTTCTCACTGGTTTGCTTTTCAAACCAGCACAGAGAGGAAGGGATGGTGTGAAACAAAGAAATATTGAGGGGAGAAAATTCACAGGAAAAACCTTTTAACACATTCATCAAACTATCCAGCTAAGAATGCAACCTGTTACATCAGAGTGTAGAAAAGCCAACCTTTACCTACCAGAGACCGTCGCATCTGTGTTAATATGCTCATAAAGCAATCAAAGCTGATCATCCCTTCTGGACTTTGCAGCAACTTGTTTTTTTCCATGGTGTTTACTACAGCTGAAGCACCTAAAGCCATTTCTATCCACTCGAGAAGGTACCGCAGGGCACCTCGTTGGGCAGCCAAACCGAGAAGCAACTCAGAAGCTAATCTGCGACCTAAAGTATCTGCCCCAGAGTTTGGAATTGTTACTCCCTTAAGAAATGTTGTCACTTGTGACAAACAGTCCAAACCCATCGGTGGAATCTTGCTCTCATTTGCTAACGACAAAGGCGGCAAAGAGCTCACGACCTCTATTGCAGTCTGGATAACATCGTTGCACAGACTGATGCCAGGCCCCGACGCAGGCATCATCCAGCTCTGTCTCAGCAGTGCAAATAACAGGCTTAAGCCAGTCCGAACTCCCATTTCGATGAGCGCGTCCGTACTCGACCTGGGGCGCTCGCTGACAGAGTGCACATCTGTGGACCCAGAGCTGCTCTCCGGCGAGTGCTGCTGCTGCTTCACCTTGCCCTTATCATGGTACTTGTTAGAAAGTGCGTAGAAGACGCGCTGCAACACCAGGAGACGCTTCCGCAGGGCTCCGGCAAACGGAGAGTCCGAGCACACCATCTTTGCCAGTGCCAGCTGGCTGCTCAGAAGGGCATCCAAGTAGTGGTCCTGCTCATCACTGGACAGAGACTCCCGCTCAAAATCTGGTAACTGAGGTCCTTTGAGGCACAGAACCTGCTGGGGCAATGGCACTACTTCTTTATTGCTAACTAACTTAGCATACAAGACAGAAACTCCCTCCCTTGTTGCAATAGACTCGCTGTCTTCTGTGATCCAGGAGCTGTTCAGATGTTCAAGCCATTTCAGCTTCACAGGTGGGACCATAGCTGCCATGTTGGTTTACTCCTTGGCCATTAGTCCTGAAGATGAAAAAAGCTGTAAATACATGTGCAGTGTTATCTACAGATCTTACTACTCACAGCATGACAAATCCTAAAAATCCTCTCAGAAACTAAGTAGCAAAAAAGATTCATCACCAAGAACTACCAAAATTTCACCATTCTACCCACGGGCATATGCAACTTCCTTAACATGATGTAAGAATTACAGCGTAAGCCTGCATTTTCTAAATCCATATACACAAAAATTCACACAAAGCAAACTTAATTTTGCTATGCTTCAATGAAAATACTCTCAAAAAAATTCAATATTCTCTTCAGACAGCAAAACTGAGGGCAAAGACTTCAAAAAAACACACAAGGTGACTCGAGTGTGTACAAGTGAATGGAACACCAGTGTAAACCTTCATGTTACACAGACATGGCCATTAATTCAGGCCTAAGGGCTCAACCCATCAAGCACACGTTTAAGCCCTGCTGTCACAAGCCACTCGTTAAGCTAGACATCTCCTTAAGGTCCACGTCAGAATGCTCAATGCAAACCAGGACAGACAGCTTGGCTGCTGGGGTGGCACTTTATGGCAGAACTATTCATTCAGAGAATAGGCTCTTCAGAGCCACATACACACTACAGCTCTTCTGAGCAAATTTATGTATCAAAAATTCTGTGCTACATTACATGAACGCGTTGTGTAATGTATGAGAGAACTTAACAATGAAGCAACACTGGTTTACCAGATTGCATTCTCTTCCTAATCCTCCTTTCAGGGCACGACAGGCAAACGTTCACGTGGCTTTGCAGTTCTGCAGTGCTCAGTCACCACAAACCTCTTCACCACACTCATTGAAATGAAAGTCTAAGTCATTTCAAAAAAACCCAGAAATGAACTTGTACATTCAAAAGATTCCAGTCTTACTTAGGCGAGTGATGCTGTAAGAAACTACCCCTAAAAGTTAAGTTTACCCAAGAACCATATGCCATGAAGAGAAAATTTGGAAGCCAAACATGGGAAAGGTCAGGTTAGTTTTTAGCTAAGTTTTGAGAGATCTTCTCTATCTTGAAACCAACAATGTAATATTTTGGCTAATAAGCTGGTAAAACAATGACAACAAAAAGTCTTGAGGCACCTCTGTCATTAAGTTTCTAATTGAAATAGCAAACCCTTTTGAAACAGAGGACAATAAATTCTCCCACATCTCCACATCAATCGTGTCTTCCAAGTGCTACAGAGTTGTATTTTAATGTCAGTAACCAGAGCTATAGCTTACTGGTCATTGCTTTGGAAGTACACATGAACAGCACTAACAGACAAGGCAGTTCAAGACCTGTATCTCAGATACCACCAGGGGCAGGGCAGGTAAGTATGTCTCAGCATCATGGTGATCTATGTCTGCAGGAAATCATGCAGTGGGTGGTCCTGCCCCACAGTCAGCTACTTTATATCAGAATTCCAAAAACATACACCGAGTTTGAAAAACTTCGGACGTACAAACACACAGACTGATCACAACCAGCTGAGACCAGGGTTCTTTTAAGTCTACACCTAAGAAATTGCTTCAGAATCCATAAATGAGAGGAACACCCTGCTCCCAAAGGGACGCTGGCGTTATCATTTTAATGCTGGGAGCATTTAGAACTCCAGTTTCTTCTCAGCTCTAAATTTTGTCAAACTAGCTTCTAGAATAATACACAAGAAGGCTTTTTCCAAGTGAAAGTGTTTTCAAACTGCTAATTTTAAAAGACGTGTTGTGTAAAGTAACACACAAATGCTTTACCTCCCATTGCACAAAACAGATTTGTTTAACTCCTGTTTTACAACCATCAGCCATGGGTTACACAGGTTCTGAATGACCACTTTCTGCCCTCCAGCCCCGAAAGCTCCAATGTATTACCATTTCACCAAAAAGTAAACAACTCCCTGAGGGAGAGGCTTGTGTCCTGTGGTAGTCTGAGCGCTATTTGATCCAATTTCACATGAAACCCCTGGGGTGGAGAGGTCTCTGTGAAAGGCTGTGCTACAGCCCTGCTGTGCTTGTAAGGCAGTGCTGAACAGGGAGCGCATCTCGGTCCTCTCTTCGTCTTGACATTTCACTCTTACAAAAAATAAATCTAAAAACCAGAGAACGACCCTACGGTTCTGCCAACATACCTGCCAAAAAGCACATTCTGTGCTATCAAGCACCTGCTTTTATTCCAGCCAAAGAGATTACAATAGATTAGCACCTTCAACAAAAGCCTTATTTGAGGCCCGGTGAGCCTTGCCCGAGTAACTTCTGTTGTACTCCAGCAGACAAACCCCTTACACACACCTATCCCACGGAAACTAGAGGACAGCTGTCAACCAGCATTTAGAGGCAGTGAGCACTCTCTGCATTTCATACTCGACACACCTTCTACTCACACTACACAGCTCCAGCAGCTCAGCCTCCAAGAAACACACAAGGATATTATTACATCCAGACTTTGTTCACAAAGAAAGGGCAACATTTTCTCATTTGTCAGAACGGATTTGTTAACTAACATTTGATCTGAATTGCAACTGTAAGGCCAATTACAAAAACAGCCAAACTCTGGTCTTTTGTGACAAAGTTTGTGCCTCCCCAAGAGGTAAAACATGGGGATGTAGCTACATTAACAAGTTCCCTGAAGACTCATTCCTGGGCTTTACACTATGCTTACACCAGTTATTCTTCATCAGAAACTTCAAAACGTGCTCATGTACCTCAAAGGTGCAAACACTGCTCCTTTTCCGGGAAACTGAGACCGTTTTTCTTCTTCCTCTCGTATGCATCTCTAAAAATAGAGACTGAAGCTTGGATCTGAGCTCTCAGAAGTGACCTACCCTCCTACTGCAACTTTCAGAATACACTGTGGGTCCATCGTGAAAGCAGCACTCAGCTTTAACCAGACACTGCTTGCAATCCTGAAAATGCTCTCTGCATACCAATACACCTTATCTTTGTCTCTGCAACTATCACTGAAGATAAGCAGAAACCAGGAAACAATGGCTAGCACAGCAGACAGCCAGGGGTTATTTCCTCCAGCTCATAGCCTGAGGACCACAAATATGAGGTTCGTAATTGCTACAGAGTCGGGACAAGAACATCTCATTTCTTTTTAGGTGCAGGCAAAAAGACAAGACATTTGACTTTGAAAGCTCATGTGAATGTACTCAGTGCAGTTTCACTCTGCCTAAGCTGACAATGTGGAAGGTACCAAACCTACTGAGCGGGCCAGTGAGTAGTCCCACACACTTTGTAAACAGCTAATCATGTGGTGTGGAAGGTACCAAACCTACTGAGTGGGCCAGTGAGTAGTCCTACACACTTTGTAAACAGCTAATCATGTGGCCAAGCACAAAGGCAGAAGGCAGACAAGAAGGGGAGAAAAGTACTTTTCTTTCATCATCAGTAGCACGAGCCTAAAACAGTCTAAATGTGTAGCAACACCTGCATAAAAGTATTTGCACACTGCAGCATGGAAAACACATCAAAATTCCTAGAACTTTCTGAGATTTCTATTTCTCAAAAAAAGGCAACCAAAAGATCTTTTTGAAATTGCAACAGCTGTTTGTCCTAAAACCAGCCCTATCACATTTTGTTATGTGTTTATATTTTCATATTTTGGGCTCCAGTTAGAGAAAATAGTCTGAAAATACCTTGCTCTACCATCAAACCACTAGCCAGCATTTCACATGTAGCAAACCTCCAAATCTTCCAAGTGAACAGCTCTCACTGAGTCAAAAAAGCTAGGATTTAACGGAGATGATGCCCTGAAAATTAGCTACTGCATAATTTCCAGATATGTAACATTTCTAAATCTGAAATTATTAGAGAAGTTTTGATACTTCATAAAAAATTCCTCTGTCCAGCAGCAGGTGACAAAAAATCTATCCCAACTGACAAAGATGAACCACCAAAGCCCAGCCCTCCTCTGCCCTTATCCCTTCCTTTCTCCTCCTCAGAAGAAAAAGAAAAGTAAATTGTGAGGAAGTGCAACACAAGTCATGTGTCCTAAATTTCAAAACCACAGTTCCTG
>NW_008650641.1:20402-27465 GCF_000695815.1 Acanthisitta chloris
GCCCACATACATTTTATAATTGCTGACTGGTAAGTCAACTAAAATGGGACTTCAAATTCACAGGTGAACAAGAATTACAGCACTGGTGTTACCAAATTTAACACCTATTTCAAAAGCTTACTCAAGGGAAGAGTCAGGACAACATATGTACATCAAACTCTAAACCCCAAGTGCTGTGTAACCTGGATGTTGAATTTTTTTTTTTCAAAATAGCAGTGTCAGCAATTCGAGCTGCAGTGGAATAAATCTCAAGGTAACTCAGACTGCCTTCAGAGCTTGTCTGCTAGCTCAGAACTCCCAGTTCTTTGTTAGGAATTAAACACCAATCTGCAATACCTCTGCCTAAGAGTTGTCAGTGAGGAAAAAAATTCAGGAGCACATTTAAGTGGAAACACTAATCAAGTGTAGTCAATGATATTTTGTTACACCAGGAGTAAAGAAGCAGCAGAAAGAATGCAAAGCAAAGATACAAGGACCAAGCTACCTTCAGCAAAACCCAGGGCAAGGTCAAAGGTCAACTGCATTCCTCAGAAACACTGTTTGGAGAAAGAATTTGAGTATTTCTTATCCAACTTAATGGCTGGCAAGAAAGTGGTTTTCATCAACAGGTGCTAGGAGTAGGACCCAGAATCCAACACTATAGGCAGTTCCAAAAGGAGAGAACTGCTGCCAAAAAGAGGGAGGAGGACATGGCATTTGGCCACCGCCCTCTCAGGAGCTGCTGCTAACGCTGGGGAGAGATGATGGGTAAGAGCTCTGAGAGTCACAGACAGTGCTGCAATGGAAGGGAAGTGAAGGCTCAGATTCACCAGATCCCCTACTGCAATCTCTGCAAGCTGTAGAGCAAGGAGAGCAGTTAGTTACCTGTCACTTTGTCAGGACACTAACGGCTGCGAAAGAAAACTTTAAAATAAAACCAGGGAAAACACAAATAACAGAATCGCAGAGGGCTTTCTCCTGAGCTAAGAGGGGAGCATTTAAACTACAGGGGAAAATATGCTTAAGAGAGCTCTCTTTTAACGCTGTAAGGAACATGGCAATCCCCTGCAGCACCGACAAAGGTTTTTTCTTTCCTTCGGTCCGTCACTTAAAACACACCCACGCGCAAGCCTGCAGCTCCCAAAGCTCCATCTCCCTGCCCAAGGAACCAGCAGCCCCTGTGTTTCACCTTCCCGGTGCTCAAGTACAGAAGCACAAACCAGACACCTCTTGTGGTCTGTTCCTGGTTTTCCTTGTTACCTAAACAAACCACCATCCACCGCCCATACAAACCATCTCATGCTACCGCGAGACTCCCTCAGATTCTGAGCCGGG
The DNA here is from genome assembly GCF_000695815.1 of Acanthisitta chloris. Lineage (NCBI taxonomy): Eukaryota > Metazoa > Chordata > Aves > Passeriformes > Acanthisittidae > Acanthisitta > Acanthisitta chloris. Next base: position 21,717 of record NW_008650641.1, read on the forward strand.
AATCATGTCTCCACATCCTGCAGCAATCAGGAAACATTAAAGGAAGGCACTAGGCTGCATTTCAAACGCAAAGAAAGCAACTTACAAAAGCCACTCTAATCATTCTGAAATCCCCAGAATTAAATGGCTGGCAAACATTCCTGCACAGCCAAGAACTCGGGAAGAACTCAAGTGCACAACAAGTGACTCAGCTCTAGCAAAAGAGGTGCTCCACTGCAAACGCTGCACTGCTGTTTATACACACACCAACATGTATGCAGGCATTTATGTATCGCAGAATTTCATGCATATGTTCCTGAAGCACAACTAATCTTCGTGCAACAATGATTTATTTTCAAAAATGGAGTAATTCTTGCAAAACATCGAAGTAAACATCAAAGTGAAATTACAGGGGAAGTTATGTATTTTTCTGTTTACATAATGTACTATACAAAACGTAAAATGGGGCTGAAAAGTAATGGTAAGTTTTCCAGCCACTTACCACCACCTCCTAAATCAGCTATAGAAAAAGCAGATTTGTCTAGACAGGGAACAAAGCAAACACTAAAATATTCTTATGAATGCCCTTGGTTGGCTCAGACATGAAGACTGTCAAATCACGCGGAATAAATTTTTTTTTCCAGATTTTTACTACAGCTTCAGGAAAACCAAGAAGTATTTAGGTCTTCTCCCTTTGAGGTAGGTGAGCCAGCTTTGATCAAATGCAACAATAAGAACTCACTAAAGGGGAAAAAAGCAGTACTAAATAGGTTAGTAAGAGAAGTTCCCAACTTCAATACAGCCAAAGGACTTAGGAATTTGGAAACTCCTGCAAAAACTCCTGTATACTCTCGGTATTGCTATCAGGAGTTAAATCTTTCTCAGCAACAGGGAGAAATAACTTCTGTGGATGGGCCAGAAAAACCAAGCACTTCCTAACTTACGCGAAACTCGGGAAAGATTCACAATCACAATAATCAGGTAATTCTACTAGCCCATTGAGAATATAATTCAATTAGTCCCCTGCAAGTGAGACTGACTACTGAAAAAACTTCCTTTTCCTGGGATGTTATTTCAGATGTGTTTTTAGTAAAGCAGAAGTTCCACATACATAGTTCTGGAAAAGTTAATTTACTTAAACTATGACTGAAAACCTGATGCAATGTGTTTCTATTTACTGCCTCACTGTGATGACAATACTACAACTCCGCTTGTACAGCGGAATCTCGGCAAAGTTGCAGCATTTTTGTTTTGCAGCATAAGCACTTAGAATCCTTATAAATTATTTTGTTAATTTAAATAAATGCAACCTCCTTCCCAGTAAACCAAAGTCTTTACTCTGTATCCAATCTACTATTATCTCAATATTGTGTCAAATTCCTAATACAGCTATGACAGACAAAAAGTGTGGTTGTTTTATTTCTCCCCTGCAGAACCAGCTGAAACCAAAGACTGTGTTTCCATGGAAGCACTGGATACCCATGATCACCCACACCATCTTCCTTTGCCATTTTCCTAGTCCCGTTATTGAGGACATCATCCGTATCCATATCATGACCTACCTGAGGCTTCAGTAACACATCTGTCTGTTCACCTGCACCACTCCAGAGCTGACTGCAGAATGCCATGCACGGATGTACCTTTAGTCTGCGCAGCACTAAGGCTGTTCTCTGCTTTGGCCGAGTTCCAGTCATTCCATAAAACAGCCAGTTACTTGAAGTTGTTAGCACACCAGCCTTTCACACTTCTTACAAAGCAGGCACAAAGACCCAGCAAGAACCTTGCCTCACGTGCTGCCAGCTGCTAGAATGGAGCAGTTTTACAATCTCAAAGTCCGACTGGAAGAAAAGCAAACTGACCTGCTTCCTGTTTTTCATAAATAAGGGCTGCATATACAGGATTTAGCAGCAGGTATCAGGCTCCAAACAACATTTATAGCCTTTTTCTTGAAAAGTAATTGAGAAACCAGGAATATATAAAAGTAATGAAAATCCTGCCTTGTCACAGGCCAACAATACAAATTGTACAAGCAATGCAAAACCCGCAAGATGTTTCCTACTGCTCGTGGCCTGAGAACACTAACTTCACTACAAGAAGGGAGAAGGGCTAGATAACAGAAGATGGGCAGTAAACCAGTGCGGAAAAAATGAGCCATGGTCTCCTACAAACCTGAAAGAGCAAGGCAATGTGCAGAAGGAACTAAAGCAGACAAACCAAGCAGGAACAGCAGCGACAGCAGATTTTCTTCACTCACAAGAAAAATGTGGCAATGAAATACACACTAACGTTAATACCTGTGAGCATCTGTCTCTGCTGACCACAATGTCCACTGTCTTCAGCTCAGCACATGGAAATCAAATTACTGACATCGTAATTCAGATTAATCATGCAGACAACTATCAACTTTGCTTTCCAAACCTTAAATTCCACCTAGCTTTACATTTGTTAAGTAAGCCATGATGAGGTTCTACTGATATTCTTCCAAATTTAGGCACTTGTAGCATTATTTACTTATTCATTATTATACTATTGAAACCAATATAACCCTATGCTTTCAGCTGGTCACAACTGGTCACTCCAAAAGCCTTTTGGGAGACAGACAAAAGGAGAACACAGTTATTTTTAAGTTACTGAGTAATTAAATCTATTTGCCCTTTTGCCCATAGGTTTTTGAAGAAAGTGATACAAAAACCTAATCATGGCTTGTCAAGGAAAACCCTTGAGTGCTCTACAAAAATCTACCCAAGCAGAGGAAAAACAGAAATTCTTATTACTATTCTGCAGAGAAATTTAGAAAAAATCAATTTAATCGGTTACTTCTTCAGATGCTTTGAAGTATGCCGAAAAGAGAGTTGAGAACTAAACACTCCACACACAGAAGCATCAAAAGCAGTAAGAAGAGGAGCTGACACCCCCACGAATCAAACATGTTCCAACAATCTGAGCAAAGGAAGCTGCCTGATCTTGCCCTGGAAAAGGGATGAAAACCCTGGTGAGGTTTTACCACTACCACTCTCCCTGAAAGGTATAATCACTTGTACCTCTACTAACTGTGTAGCTGGAATATTTTCAATCACCATAACTCACAGACACTTTCTTGCAAAAACTACAAAACTTGTTAAGATCCATTTACAAGGAACCACACTTCAAACCTGAGGTCAGCAATGGACAGGAGACTGCAGTGTGTGCAGAGCCAACCTTCAAACGCCCGCGTACACGGAGCGGCAGCCTCCACACGCCCAGGCACAGAGGGGCACAGCAGAAGGACGAAGGGCCACGGCCTGCAGGGCCTTTGGTGGCACCAGGCCAGCGCTTGGGACCCAGCACGGGCAGGTGGGGTGTGAAGGAGGAACACAGGGAGGGAGGTGGGACACAGAGCGGGATGCCCAGCCAAGCAGGTCAACACTTCTGTTCAGGTTAACAGTACTCGACTCCCAATACTCCCACTATAACTGACTGAAAAAGAAACGTTTGTTGTATAAATTCATTAATTTGTAAGGAAATGCTTTGACCGTATTACGCAGTACTGAAAGCAAAAAAAGCTTTATTATTAGTCAGGAATCCTCAGACCATAGACTCTTCTTTAAGCATCAAATTAATTACAGCTTCCAGCAGAGAACATAATTGCTCGAGCCACCTGAATATAGCTAGCTTGATGGCATCAGGTCAAGCACAACAGGCAATCCACCTGGCCAGTTCCAAGGTCACGATTACGCTGCTGGCGATTGGCAAATTCCACAGCCATTGGCTTCCAGGCTGGGCCTGGGTTTTTTTCTGATTCAGGATTTACCAGGGTTCGTATAAATTCGTACAATGCACAGTAAGCAGCTGCAGCATTTCAAGCAGCCCTATGACAGCAGAGCCTCATTTTCTGAGGGGCACTTTAGACGTTTTTTAAGAGAAAACACCTGCTAGGTTTGCACGTTCCACATCGCTGTCAGCCAAAACAATGGGAGACAGAACAAAAGAAAACCTGTCAGCAGTTCTGGAGTTTGAGTACTGCTGAGAACCAATCGTGGGAAAGAAACTCAACCAACACAGTGTTCACCATTCACTAAGATGACTTTGACACCAGGAAGCCAAACCAGCCATAGAGAATTGCACCCTACATTCAACTAAAACACACCAGTGCAAGATAAAAATCCTTCAAGCTGCAGAAACAGAGGAAAATTAAGTAACCTGTATGGGATCTAAATGAACACTCTTGCATTGCAAGTATAATCATTTCATCACAACCTGTGACCAGAAAGCAAATGCCTTCTCCACCAAGTCTTCCTGAAATAGGTATCATTCTTGTCTACATTACTTATTTCTGAAATGGGATGAAAGTACTTCTCTATCCCACGAGTATTACAAGAATAATTACACCAAATCAGAAAGTCTGGAATACTAAAGGTGCATTTTAAACAACAGTACTTAAATGTACATACTTACAATTTGACTACCAAGATATAGAGGCTAATTTCACTTGTAGCTTTCCCCAGCTGTAAAACACTCCCACTCCAGTCATCACTACACTTTAAAACGTGCATAGCACCCCTGTACTGTTTTCTCTGAGCAAGAAAGACTATGGCTACCTGACATTGGTAAGTTAAAGACAAAAAACCCAACAGAGATCTTCAGTCAGGCCACTTAAACCCTCTCCTGATCAACTACTACCCATTTCATTCAGTTCTGAAATTACAGAAGAAAATATTTTCGCTGGTAAACTGTTTTTGAGTTCAAGGATTAAACGCCTTAAAAAAGTGCTGTTATAGTCTTACTACACCAAGCAGTCATCTGACAGAAATAAGACACTTTACGTCCCTGTTCCTAGTTAACAATTAGACAAACACCTCCTTTACCCAGTTTCCAAAAACAGTTTGACACCTCCACTTCCTCTTCAACTTAAATACTTCCAGGCACAAAAACATGCACATCCTTAACATTCAGACAATGAGCAGAGCAGACTTGGTACATTAAAATAAGAACATGAAAGCAGAGAGGACATCCTCACGCAGGTGGAGACAAGGAGCCACGAGAGGTTTCACTCTGAGACCCAACACTGTGCACAAAGCCACCTCACACTGCTCACAGGCGCTGCCCTCCTGCCCCATACCCCGGCGCACCACTGCTGCCACACCAGACCGCAGCCCAGGAAGCAGCAGCAGCCTCGTCAGGTCTCCAGCCCACCTCTCCAGAATAAACGGCTGTTACATTTTTCCCCACAAGTATGTGACATCAGGCCTGAGACCCAAGCCCTGCACAATGGAGAAGATGTGGTATATATGGGTACATATGGGGCCTCTAACGAGCATTCAACTTAACATGTGCAAACTTAAGCTTTGATATTTTGCCATGAAATAACAGCATAAAGCACTATGATAAATTACAAATCTGATCAACCTGATGAGACAACAGGCACGTGTGTGAATACAGTGCATGTGGTCCCAGCTGCAGCAAATCAAACAGAAAAAATCCGCTCCGATATGTGACAACAGAAGGTGAAGATGCTTCAACGACTGCACTAAACTTCTCCTATGTACACTGTGAAAAGGAGAAAGCCTAACAATGGGGTTCTGTCCCGGAAAAATAAGACATGAGAAGCACTTTGTATACGGCAACTTCGAAAGAAAATTAACCACGTGCAATTTCAAAAAACCCAAAACCACCAAACATCTGTTAGGACATTGCTCTGGAACGCAAAACCGAACCAACCAGAAGCAAGGAGAAGCACACAGACCCTGTATAACTCTCGCAAGAGGCAGGGAACGCGCCGCGGGCACCGGCA
>NW_008650642.1:0-249 GCF_000695815.1 Acanthisitta chloris
TAACAGGCGCGTAGATGTGGCACGTGGGGTACGGTTGGACTCAGGGCTCTGACAGCCTCAGTGGTTTCGTGGTTATTGCAGCAAGGCAGTGACAACTACTAAGAATTAGATGTGGGGCAAGACACAGATGGAAATCCGAGGTTTTATGCAAATTAGGAGCTCGGGAAGTGGTACTCGAGGTACCTGGTAAGCCAGTGTGGGTGCCCCAGGACAGCCAGAAGTTGGCAGAAATCACTAGAAAGCGAGTGA
>NW_008650642.1:355-4575 GCF_000695815.1 Acanthisitta chloris
CCAAATGTGTGCACAGAGTCTCCTGAAGTACTGGGAAACCTGCTGGTTTCCAAGCCACGTGGAGAGCCTCAGATTCCACCATTTTCCCTTTGCTTTCCCCTCGCCGAGAAGCCCTTGGTACCCAGGGCATCCCCGGGGGGCTGTCCCGAGCCGAGGGGTGGGAATGTCTGGGCAGCACACCGGAATCTCCCGGAGCAAGCGGGGAATGGCTGGGCAGCACACCGGGACTGGCCGTGGCCAAGCACGAGGCGTGCACTCATATTTTCCAGATAACATTTCCCCCCTGCTATTCACATGCAGTTCTTATTTAGCATTCCAGCCCTCTGGTTTTAGGTTCCAATGTATACAAGTGTCTCATCTGAGGCACCGTGCTGCCTGGCCATGCCAGGCAGTCCTGCAGCAGAGGAGAAACCTCCCGTGGTGTCCTGCTGGCTCACGTTGTGGCATGGGAGACTCACCGCCAGAATGTGGGTGTCTGAGCCCCTGGAGGTGGGTCAGGGTCTGTGGCCAGGGCAGGGACCAGCCCAGCCCTTCTCCTCCTGTCCTGGTACCTGCTGGGCAGATGGGGAGAACAGCATTGCTAATGCTTTCCCTGTTACTTTCATTTTGTACCTTTTCACTTAGTAATTGCCTCACCCTCTTTCTCCTCCCAGAATCCAATAGCTGAACACAGAGGAAGTAGTTTAGATTCCCATAGGGAAAAGCTGAGTCCCAGTGCTGGTGTGGGGTGGATGAACTGCAGCTCATGCTGTGGCTCTGCTGGGATGATTTTTGTCGCATGCAGTGGAACTCATTCATCAGGTTGTGGTTTTGCGGTATTGAGGGATGATGCAGTGGGGAGCCTGCTCTGCTCCCCTGCTCAGGCAGGATGTCTCTTTAAGGCAATAAAAGAGTCCCTTAACAAATTAATGATGTTCTTAAGTTAGAAGATCTCATGCATCTCGCACTGGTAGCAGGAGATTCTTTCCCCCAGTCTATAAGTGCATTGATGCTGTGTTCTGTGGGTATTCATTGATGCCATGTCACCTTTATATTCTTCTTTGGCAGATAAAATCTCCTGTTCTGGCAGACACATGAAGACCTCATGTGGTTCCCAAAGAGCTGGAAGGGTTTATTGTTTGGCTTTGACTCTTCCTTTCAGCTCTTTAGGACCAGTTGTTTGTCCTCATTAGGCCCATCCATGCTTTAGGTGATCTGAGGTTGCTGCTGTACCGGGGCAGTGGCAGGCAGCTCAGATGTGTCCTCCATGTACAAATGAAGTGTCTTGGGCCTGGTGGTCTTGAAAAAAGATGTACAAAGATTCCACAGGTTTGAATTTCGTGCCAGATGTTCCACAAGGTGTTTGTTCCCGGTTTGGTGACACTGTGGCGGGGGCAGCAGCAGGTCTGCCCTGTGCCCAGTATCCTGCTGGCATGTCTCCCCATCCCGAGTGATTCCAGCATCCTGGCAGACGTCCTGGCACGTGGAGGGCTCTGGGTGGGATTCCTTTGGCCTGGGTGACTGTCTGTGTGCAGGGAACTGGTTTAAGCTGGGACTTTTGTGGGGAGGGGGCTGGGAAGGTACTGTCCTAGCCACAGGCCCTTCAGAAGGGCCGTAAAATTCATGTGAGAGAAGGTGGTAAAGTTGTGTTCACAGGACAGTTTCACCAAAACACCTGCTGGTTTGGGGCTCTTGTTTTTTTTTTACCAGTGTTTTTTTTTCTTGTGTTACAGTAGCACTTCAGAGAGTGGCTGAAAATCAGTCCTATGTTCTCCACACTGGTGTCTGGGCTCCTTTCCTGGTGCCTGCAATTCTGTTTCGTTTGTCTCGTGCTCTTGTTAGGAGCAAAAGCCAGAACCAAACTCCAGACCAGAGCATCAGCTGTGCCAACCCCTGGTTGTGTGTCACCCACCTGGTGTGCCAGCTCCCCAGGGCCATGGTGTGTCACCTCTCTGGTGTGCCAGCCCCTCAGAGTGGTTGTGTATCACCTCTCCGGTGTGCCAGCTCCCCAGGGTTGTTGTGAATCACCTCTCTGGTGTGCCAGCCCCCCAGGGTGGTTGTGTCACCTACATGGTGTGCCAGCCCCCCAGAGCACTTGTGTGTCACCTGTCTGGGACCTGTCTCCTCACTTTTTATTTCCCCCTGCATTCAACCTGTAGCTGAATTCTGACCCCAAACCCTGTGCCTCTCCCAAGGCAATGGCACCGAGCTCCCCCTTCTCCACCTTTTGAGTTGGTGACACATCTCCTTTATTTATTCGATAGCATCAGGAGCCTTTATGCTATTTATAGGCTGTGCCCATGCCCCTCCCAAGATGTTTGCAAGACAGATTTAGCTCCTCCAGCTCCTCGTGGCCTGTCCCCGCAGGCTTGGCTGCTGGTCCCTGTGTCCAAACGTGCGGGAGCTGCGCGGTGACTCACGGGCTGGGCAGACCTCATCTCCCATGCATCTCGGCCCTCCGGAGCCGGGAAAGCCGGCCAAGTGCTGCTTCCAAAAGGCACTGGCAAGGGAGTGGTGGGATTAGGCAGAGGAGGCAGAAAAAGCCTGCAGAGGAATGCTGCCGTGGGAGGGGAGGGAGCCCAGGAGGGGCTGGGGGTGCAGCAGGAGCCTGGCAGGGGCCAAGCATCTGGCTGAGACTCCCTCCTCCTCCTCCTCCTGAAATGCCAGATTCTCCCAGGCAGTTCAGGGTAGTGCCCTCCAAAAGGTGTTCCCTGTTCCTGGTGGGTGCTGAGAATTTGCTCCCAAGGCAGGCTGAACAGTTTCTCTCCTAATTTGCTGCACAAGGTAATGGGAAAAGCAAAGTGATGATTGGTCTGGTGCGGATGGATTTTATTCCCTTTTTTGTTATCATGGGAAGAACCCACCTAGAATATGCGGAAGGGATCAGAGAGCCCCAGAACTCCAAATAAATGGCTCAGTTTTGTAGTTTCAGTCCAAGCTGCTTGTTCAGGGCAAGACAATGGTCCTGTCCTGCCCTGTGAGCTGCTGTTGCTGGTGGCATCGCGCCACAGCACCTGAGCTGGTTCTACATTACCTTCAGCAGAGCTGCTAATGCACCTCGGGAAGGCTCTGGAGGGTGTTTTTGAGGGAGGTGGGAGCTTGTTCCGCTGGTCCTCAGGCTGCTGTGGGTGAGCCTGCACTGAGATGGAATGTGCACAGAGAAAGAGCAGCCACACAGCTCTGGGATGGAGCAGTGGGGCCACAGGTGTGTATGCGTATCCTGTGCTGCCAGGAACACATAGGCCACTAGCTTTGGGTCCTGTCAGCCCAGTGCAGCCATGCTGGCCAGGGCTGGGTTGCTGGGTGATGAAGTTGGGCCTTTGCTGGGGCTGAGCTCTCTGCCCATAGTCTGGAGCACCCAGAGCTACAGCCAGGGCCAGCAGAGTCCTCTGGTGACCTGAGCAGTTGGTAGGTCTGCCTCAGTACTGTGCTGAAATTTCATTTGCTTCATTGTGAAGCTGTGGGGTGGCAGCAGAATGTGGCAGCTCATCACCAGCCTTGGTGGAAGCCTGTCCAGGGCTGCTGGAGCCAACAGCCACCAAGTGCCCCGTGGTGCCCAGCACTGCGCCTGCCGTCCTGGCCAGGGGGACATGTCCAGCCAGAGAAGGGCACACTGCTCATCCCAAGCGTGTCGGGGCTGACTGACCCCTCTGCCTTCTCCTCCTCTCCTCCCCAGGCTCCCTACTCCTCTCCAGCACAATGGCCTGCCAAGAGAGTGAGTACCTGGATGACCAGAAGAAATGTGTCCCCTGCAGAAAGTGCATGCCTGGGCAGGAGCTTTCCAAGGTAAATCAGCTTTCCAAGGAGCAGGAATCATCTATCACCGAGGCTTCTACAGTGCTGGATGAATCCTCTGCCAGCCTTCCTTCAGAAGAATGGTCTTAGGTCCCAGCAGGTTGGGGAGAGCTGGGACTTGGTAGTAAGGGACGGTGAATTGTTTCATCCTGGGTAGGAGGGTAAGACAATGGAAGCAGGAGGTGGTGTGAGGGATTTTGGGTTGCTCCTCATGCTGCCTCATTTCCCTTTTTGCTGATGGAATTCAGTTTCCTCTGGTCCATAGCCCCAGGTGAGGCCACACTGCCTGACTGGGTTGGTCGTGGGTGGGTGCCAGCAGGACACTACTGTGGGGGTCCCAGCAGGGGCGCCCAGCAGTGCCACCCAGGGCACAGTGCTGCTGAAGCTCTCCAACACCTGAAGCTCTGCTGGCGGTGGCTGCGGGTGGGCAGTGACCCCTTTGCCCC
>NW_008650642.1:4696-6354 GCF_000695815.1 Acanthisitta chloris
GGAAGTTCAAGGACCGCTGGGGACACCACGGCTGCAAGCCCTGCCTGTCCTGCACCCTCATCAACCGCCTCCAGAAGTCCAACTGCACGGCGACGGCCGACGCAGTCTGTGGGGAGTGCCTGCCGGGGTGAGCGGGGCAGAGTGCCGTGGCCGTGGCTGGGAGTGGGCAGGGGGCGCTCAGAGACTCTGAGGGGGCTCAGAGACACCCCCCCTGCTCACCCCTGGGACATGGGACCTCAGAGGAACCAGGGCTGCCTCTGTGAGAACACTGCTAGTGACATGGAAGTCAGACCCATCTGGTGGTTCCCCTCCAGAGAAGAGAACCTGGAGGCTCCCATGAACGAGCTGGGGAAGTAAACTTCCAGACCCAGGCTGTTCTGTCGGCACCAGGGTGGCCAAGCCCTGGAAGATGAGGGGCTGTAGGCCACTGTGGTTGGTGGTCCCCGAAGAGGAGCACAGACAGCACCATGGGTGATGGGTTTGAGGAGTTGCTGAGCTGAAACTGCTGTGTACGGCCAGCCTGCCCCAAGCCCGAGGGCAGCAGACGTGCTGGCCAGCAGTGGGACAGGGCCAGGAGCAAGCTGGGGTTCTGGAGTCTGAACCTCTCCCGGACACAGCTGTAGCTGAGATGTTCCTCACCCTTCAGGGAGCTGTGAGTCACCATCACCCACCTCGGCAGACACGAGGCTGGGGAGCAGGGCTGTCGGGTGCCGCTCAAACTGCTGAGCCCTCTGCTCTGTTGGCAGGTTTTACCGGAAGGCACGGATCAGTGGGCAGCTGGAGTGGGAGTGCATCCCATGCACCAAGCAGACGCCGTCCTCCGAGCCGCAGTGTAGGTGTACCCTCGCCGCGGGTCGGGGTGGGAGGTGTGGAGCTGCAGCCTGGCTGGAGAGCCACAGTCACGGCATGTGACCAGGGATGGGGCAGGAGGGGTAGCCCAAGCCTTGGGGTGTGACTCCAGTGTTTTGTGGCTGATGTTTGCAGGTCGGTCCAGACCAAACCTGGTGAAAGTCGCTGTCCCCACCGTCCCACCGCAGGACACGGCCCTTCTTGCACTGACCAGCAGTGCCCTGGTCATCATCGTCCTGGTGCTCCTGGCACTCTCCATCATCTACTGCAAGCGGTTTTGGAAGAGCCAGTGCCAGCAAGGTGAGTCAGCGCCTGTCACCTCCCTGTGCTGTTCACCTGTGCCTGTGGCCCCTCTGCACTGTGTGGTGTTGCCCCGAGCATTGTCGCTCTCGCAGCACAGTGACCCATCCATCCATTCCTCTGCTTATACAGAATAGACACCCCATCCTGCTTCTCACACCTGCAGGATCTCTTGTGTGCTTTGCCTCAAAAACACAGAGGAGCCTCCCTCCTCCTCAGTGCCTTGAGGAGGAGACCATTTCACAGTCGGAACTGGCGATCCTCTCTTCTGGGGTCTCTCGGGTTGGGGGGCTCTTTGCAGCTGGGGGAAGAGGGCAGTAGGGCTGGGACACATTGGCATCCAGGGAGCTGCTGGCTCCTGGCTCCTTGCTGCCAGACATACCACAGGGCTGAGAACGTGCTGGGGAAGAGAGCCAAGCCTTTGCTCAGGCTGGTTCTCCTCCATCCTCCAAGTCTTCCTGAGGACTCAGAACTTCCCGGGCCAGCGAGCAATGTTCCCGACTGCAGCA
>NW_008650642.1:6381-6651 GCF_000695815.1 Acanthisitta chloris
AGGAGCAGATGTCTGGTCCCTGCTGCCTGGGTGTGAAGAACCTGAGCCCCTGCTACAGGCAGGCAGAAGGTACCTGCACCTGCTGCCTTCCCCTGGGCAGGGAGGGTGGAGTGGTGCTGGACTCCAGCTCATGCGGTCCCAGGACCTGCTGAGACACCCCCAGGCAGGAGGAGGGAGCCGGATGGTGAGCTTGGCTGAGCTGTACCGTTTCTGGTTCCAGGCCCCGTGGAAGCGGTGCAGTTCATTTCAGACGGGGAGGCCGTGGGCCTC
>NW_008650643.1:0-1839 GCF_000695815.1 Acanthisitta chloris
GGGTGCTCCGGGGCGCGGGTCTCTGCCTTCCCGGGGGCGGCGTGGGATGCCGCGGGGTGGTGCAGTATGCCGGCACAAGTGTTTCCCTAATCCGGACATGTTCCAAAATATTTTTGGTGGCCCCGGGCAGGGAGCAGAGCAACTGCCCTCCCTCTCACCACGCTAACACATGCAGTTGTCTCGGGCAGAGTGTGCCAAAGCCCAGCAGTGATACAGTTAACCGGTCAGGACGGGAGATGTGGCTTGAGGCAGAACACTGCCTGCGGAAGACCTTGGGTTCAGGTTGGCAGTGGAGGGAAGCAGCCAACAAGCTGTTAATGCTCTTGGAGCCTGCTGTTTGAGCTGCAGCCAATAGCCAGCTCAGTTGTTATTAAATACTGTTTGGTGGAAGAACCACTGCAGAGGCAGCAGTATTTGCAACCTGAAAGAAATGGAAATGGTCGTAATAGCACTGTCTGCCCTAGGGAGGGACCACAAACCAGGCCAGGCTGGGAGCTCACCAGCTGGGAGCACCTTTTGCTGAGTGCTGCACATTTAGGGTCTGTTCAGTAGAGATTTTATTGCAGCAGACAGGGAAGTTTGCAACACCGAAAACAGTGTTGTTACACAAACTAAATGGAATTTGTATAATCCTGACTCATCTTCAGTAGGTGGGGATGAATCAGATGTCCTTCCTCCAGCAGGAGATGCCAAGGGCCAGCACAAAATGTCCGAGTGCTTGAAAGGCTCCCGGGCCATGCTGACTGCACACCAGCGAGGCACCTTGATTTTGACTGTGCTTCCATTATGGGAACATCATCACGGGCAGCTTGGAATCAGCAGCCACAGCCAGGCTGAGCTGCTGCTGCCGCCCTCATCCCTGAGGACAGCATTTCCTGTGGTGAACAGAGGAAAAGTAGCAGGAAAATTGCTCTTGCTGGAAACAGTGCTGCACATAATTGAGCTGCTTCCTGCTGCAGAGGTTTCTGAATTGGCTGCTAGCTCCATTCCTCTGATGACTTGCTCGGAGTCCAGGTCCGGTTGTTTTGGATTTCCCTTTATCCTTATTTTATTGTGCTTATTCGAGTCTATGGGGTAGGCCACGAAAAGGCAGAAGTAAAAGCACAGCTGCTGCTGGGTGCCCGTTCCTGCAGAGGGGCAGCACACCTCACTGCCAGTGGGTGTCACAAGGCATCTCCTCCAGTGCCCTCTCACCAGCTGTCTAGGTGCCAGCCCTGAGGGACCCGCGGGAACCCCACCAAGCTGTGTGCTTTGGGCTGAATTTCTCTGGCACCACGAGCCATGCAGTGTCCCCCACTTCCAAAGACCCTCCCAAAGCAAGGGTGCACCCGTGTCTGTTGTGCCTCTTCTCTGCTCACTTGGGATCTCTACTACAGTGTCTTCTCTCATTTCTTGGTCTCTTCTTGAGGAGAAAGAAGTGCCTGGAGCACACAGATGGTGTCTGCCCTTGCTCACACAGGTGAGCTGTGGCAGCGGTGGCCAAACCTCACAGGACACGCTGGTGAGGTAATACAGTACGTAACTAGCTGCTGGCAATTTCTGCCCTTTATTTCATTGCTCAAAGTAATGAGTAGTTTGGTAGGACATGCACTCGGCTACATACAGATTTTCTATTCTGAGAAAATTGTATTAGATACTGTCTGAAGGAAAATAGAAGTGTTGCAAAAGCAGTTGCTCTCCTTGTCTGGTTTGCAGGATCACTTAACAGGTACTACAGTACAAACTCCTCTCCCGACCCATGTTGGGGTTCAGTGCTCTCCTTTGGCTGTGTAAATGCAGGTGAACACACAGCATGAGGAGCTGTTGATGGCACCATCTGCAAAAGCCTAATGGCTCATT
>NW_008650643.1:1855-6349 GCF_000695815.1 Acanthisitta chloris
CTGCCACAGCCTAATCAGATATTGTATGATGAATAATTCACAAATAATCCTTGTATACTTGAATAAATATCAGGAGGAGGAAGGAAAAAGCCCCATACATATGGCACATTAAGGGAACAAAACAGGTATTCTTCAATGTCCCAGGCTGATGAGCCTCGTGGTACTGGATGTTAATCACGCAGGTGGCTGACGCCTGACGAGAGCTGACTGAGGGGTTCTGGCCCAGCACTCGGAAAAGAGCGCAGCGCTCACGGGAGAATCCGCCAGCCTCGCGCTCCGCAGTACGCGTGCGGCTGTGTTGTGTGACTGGCCGTGACGGGGTGGGGGACTCGGCTGGTGAGGAAAGCCCGGGTCCAGGTCTGGCCTGGGCTCTGCTCCTCTGTGCTGCTGGGCAGATGGCCGTGCTGAGGCTGCGCTGTCCCTCCCGGCTCCTGCCCACACCCCCACACCCCTTCCGCTGCAGGGTTTGACCCCGGAGCTGCTGGCCCGGCTGGAGCGCCGGTGAGGTGTGCTGGAAACACTGACCCACCGGGCCAGTGTCCAGGGGAGCCTCTGGGTGGCTGCTGTAGGTGTGGGGTGTATATATAAAATACCTGGTAGGTATTTTTTTACAAGGGCCCCTAGTGATAGGACAAGGAACAACAGATTTAAACTGACAGAGGGCAAGGTTAGACTGGACATTAGAAAGAAATTCTTTCCTGTCAGGGTGGTGAGGCACTGGCACATGTTGCCTAGAGGAGCTGTGGCTGCTCCATCCCTGGGAGTGTTCAAATTCTCCAAAAATGGTACTTCTGTGCAGAAGAAACACCTTTCCAAGTTTTGACAACCATCAAATCACACAAGTTTTCCTCTTTCATTTTTCCTACTTCATATCTAGAAAGGCTGGGGCTCAAAGGCATCCTTTTGCCAGCAGGTGTAAGCCCGTGACAGTTCCTCCAGCGACGCAGCCGTCTGCCGTGAACACCGGTCCCACCGCTTGGCAGCCTGAGGATGAGCCAGCAAGTGCTGCAGGCGTACGGCCCGTGTACCAGGTCTGCTCTGTGTGCACCGGTGAGTCTTATAGATGGGCGTATTTTGAGCAAACCCCTTCTTTTCCAACAGGGAACACACTTAGGACCTCACACTGTAGTGTGCCCAAGGTGTGTGTGCTCTCCCCCAGCAGGAAAGCTGCTCCGGCCTGTTCAGAGGACCTCTCCGGCATGGCAGTGTTACCTCATACCTCCCAGTGCACATGGAAAAACTGAGGTGTTGACTGTAACTCCCCACTTAGAGAACTGTTTTAAGCCCATGATCTTCTCTAACTAACAGTGACTTCTTTGGATAATGGTTATTTTGCTCTGGCTTGTTAACAGCCAGAAAATAAAAGAATTATTAAGCCCTGACAAATCCTCCTGGCTTTGTATTATATCTGAACTCAGCATCTCTTCTACAGATGACTAAAAATCTGAGTCTCTTGTTGTTCAAGACATTGCGTTATTGGGGGTTTTCTAGCATTTAACATCCTGGGAATCATTAGGGTTTCTCACTCTTCGTGTTATGTGAGCATTGCAAATGTTTGCTTTGTAGCTAAAGAATCTCTCCTGCAGACAGGTAACAAGAGTCGCCAACTTCTGTGGAGACATTCTCTAATTCTGGGTGAAACTGCCAATCGTGGAGATGTTCCACAACTGTGGGCAGTGTTTGCTGGAGGCACAGGCAGAGATGTTGCAGCAGTTGGGATCAGATCACTGCCTGCCCCAACAGGATAGTCTGACATTACCCCCGGTGCCAAGGTCTGGTTTTGTTCTCCCCTTGCCCTATTTGGCACTGGATTACAAGCACAAAAGCAAAGGCACCAGCTACCAGTGTCCTGCCAGCTGAGTATGCTGTAGGAGGTAGGAAATACAGGCTTGAACTCCCCAAAATCCCCAACCACCAAGCACCAGGGAGAAGGTCTCCCCCGGTGCCACTGTGTCTCCTGCGACAGGACAGTCAGCTCCAGGCATCCGCAGCAAGAACAGGGTGAATTTTACCTCCCCCATCCAGCTGTGGGTCAAGCCTTGGCTGTAACTCGGAGCTCCGGAGTCTCCCAGCTGGCCAGGTGCCACAAGGCTACAGCCCTCCCACCAACACGTCGCATGGCACAGTTGGGTTGAGTCAGAACATCTGACCAGAAGAATGTACAGCTTAGAGGCTGCAGATGTAGATGCAACTTCGTGTGCATCTCTCCTATATTTGTCTGCTTACTAGAGAGATATTTTCCATTCAAAATCATTCTGGATTTTAATTTTCACCTGACCTAGTAGTTAAAATGTATTCTGAGCCTTGTTATACATTTCTCTCTACCAAAGTCCTTCATCTTATGTCCTGTGAGATTCCTTTCTTTTAATAAATCTCATCTTTCTAAAAGCAATTCTAGAGGTTTTAGTCAAAAATATAACAGACTTATTTTAATAACCAGGAAAGTAAATTGAATTTTTTCCCAAGAAAATGCCTAGAGATTAGCGATAGGAGCATCTGAAATGGGGAAGTCTAGTTGTAAGCTTTTTTTTTTAATACTGTATGTTTAAATATAGTGGTTAAAGAAAAATACCATTGCATTCTAAACAGTGATAAAAAGGAAAACATAAGTATTCTAAAACAAGAAGTGCAAACTTCTGCTCTGCTCTTGTGGATCATATGTTACAGGAAATTTTAAGGTGAAAACCATAAAAAGCAACTGAAGTAACAGACAGCATTAAGTATTTGCCTAAAGTTGTAAAGCTATTAGTCAGAAAGGGAATTGAGTGTTGGAAATATGGAATCTGTGTTTTCCCCTTCTGGCTGAAGCTAAGCATGTTTCACTAACCAGGAAGGAAATGCTTAGTTATTGTCCTCCCCAAATTTGGGTAAGGACAAAATGGGCAGCATTTGACATTTAAAAAAATTAAATTTAATTAAATTTACTTTAGTTTTCGTTGTGTCGATTCACCTGCAAAATCGTCTTTGGCCCCAGCACATCTTTAATGCACAGAAGCTCTGTTTGTAGCTATGTTTGATGCAGTTAAAATTGATCCCTGTACAGAAAGCGTGGGATGAATACACCGTTGTTTAGAGTGCTGAATTTCAAGAGCCTTAAAATCCATCGAAGTTAAATAATTAAGAAGTTATTATTGCACACAAGTTCAGCATTCACTGCAGCATCAGAGGGAAATGTCTGAACTGGCAGCACTCCTTGCTGACTGCTGAGAAGGACCAGCGGGCTGCACTGGAGGCATTGCTTCGGGGAAGGAAAAGGGGGAGTTCAGGATTTACCTGGCTCCTGCAGAATGAAATATATGCTCTGGGACTCCACAACTCTGTCAGCACAGGTGCCCAGGAGATCCCATCTCAGTGCGGGAGTCCAGGTGGAAGTTTCCTGGTGGTGGTTTCATTTGCTGGGACAGACTATCCACACGAGGACAGAGGCGTTGGGGGGCTTTGGTCCTGGATGCTGCAAAGCCAAGGGAGAAAACAGGATAACCTAAACAAACAGAACCTCTTCCACCACAGGTTCTAAGCATTATGTGGCACAGTGTCTGGGGAATGACGGGGACCTCTGGTCCAGGACAGAAAGTCAACATGCAAAAATGCCCAGCAAAGCCTCCCGGTGCAGAAATGAGGCTGTAGGGACAGTCCCGTTGCAATTGCCTGTTACTTTGTGTGCTTGAACTGAAAAGGCACTGGAGAAGAGCTATCAGCCTGGCATCACTTAAAATTCTCTTCACTTTACTTTTTGAAAGTCAAATACTTAGGGTGACAGATTTTTTTCTGCCATGGAGATGTCAAGGACACCTGGCTGGAAGGAAAACAAGTAAATCTGTCTGAAAGGCAGCACGCACAGGGACCTTTGTGCCACGCATAAGCTGTGAAATCGATTAACATTTCAGATACTAATACCGGAGTGGTAGCAGCAGCTGCCATCTTCTTTATGTTATTATGTAAGCCGACCGCAGAAATGCAACGTAAGTATACACACTGTGGTTTTCATTTCTTTAATCAAATCAGTTTACTAGTTAATTGGGAAGAAACAGGGTGTTATAAATATTATGGCCTAGTTCTACAAGTCGCTTGCAGGATGAGCCCTAGGCTTGTGCAAGCTGAATTTCATGGCCCTTCTTGAACATTAAAACTAGTGCACAACACAAATCCATTTGGGATTTTTTTTGTATAAATCCCCAAATCGATTTATCGTGTTCAAATTCTATAAACTTGTCAGACTCGCTGACTGCCACAGCTGGCACCAGAGCAGTTCGCTGTTGTTCGGCTAACCGGGACGAGCTAGGATTTGTCGGTGGGCAAGTCCCGCGGGCTGGGTCGGAGCAGGCAGGGTACGGGTCAGGCTGATCCGTAATTCCCTGCCCGAATGAGAGCTGCGGGCGAAGCGTCTGGGGCTCCCGCCCAGAAGGAGCTGTGCTCCCGCAGAAGGCCTTTGGGACTCTGCCGCCTCACCGACAGGCTGATAGGAGACGCTCATAAAGCCGCATTATTTCAGTC